>NC_055976.1:25056478-25211478 GCF_018492685.1 Alosa sapidissima | reverse complement strand
CGGAAACAGCCGTTTCAATCAGCTGATGTGCTGCTCGTGTTTTGCCAAAAAATGGAGGACAACGCGATCAACCTGTGCGACACAGGGATCTACAAACATTTTTTTTCAGGAGCACTTGTGCGCCCAAGTTAAAAAATTTAGGAGCACAGACAAAAATTTGGGCGCACAGTCAGTTCTGTACTAAACTTACACATCTAACATTATACTGCAGCTAACAGTTAAACATGCCAGTGCACCAATTGCCAATATTAAGAATGACTGACAACATTTAGGCTACAGGAAACAGGATTTTAAAGATCAGTGCCTACTTTATTTTCAGTCTGTTCTATTTTCCTACATTTTGTTAATGTAAAATAATATAATACATTGCCATATTTGCATTTAGCCTGTATATCAAGTATCCTGCCAAATGTAGGCCAATTTATTTATTTGTTAATCCATCTATAGCTAAACCAGATATGCCCATGGTGACCTATCTGACTGCATACTGCCTAATACTACTACTACTAAAACAGTCCATTTTCTCTTCCACAAAACCCAACATAGGCTAATCAAGGGTATATGTTTTATACTTTCAGTTTTTATTTGAAATATCTGCATTGATGGGGGCAGTAGGCAAACGTTAGGCCTACTTTCGTTTTGCACTTCAGCTTGTATTCGGTGTAAACAAACAAGCATGTGTGGAAGCCTGGAGTTGTCAGTAGCGTACTACCTTTGAATAAAATGGGAGTATTACGGGAGGCTACTTTTTTTTTGCACTCGCACAGCATCATTTTTACTCGCATGTGCGAGTGAAATGGGTGCACTGTAGAGCCCTGCGACATGTAGAGAGACGAGTGATAGGCCCTAATAATTTGAGGAGTTCGATGTGGAAGTACTTCGGATTTTTGGTATATCAAACTATGGAGAAGAACAAAGCGGTAGGCTACGCAAACTGTGCAATCGAGTTCTACGTAGGCGAAATTTGTTTGACATTTCTAATTGTAAATACAGACACAGCTACGGTGAAGCCTGCAGTAATGTTTGTCACTGATGTAATGGCAGTCCACTCGGCTTATTATTTTTCGAGAATGTTGCACTCCTGTTTGTCATTGTGCACAAAACTTCACGCCAATAAATCATCAGAAATATTGCTGGCTTAGGGCTGTCACAAAAGTGACAGCCCTAACACACACACACACAAATGAACATGGTACGCAATCACGTGCAGTGCACACACACAGACACACACACACACAAATTAACTTTCCCTCTGTTTGTCTGTTGACCGGTCTTACTGTGTTTTAAAATCAATCTGCGGTGGGTTCATTTGTGCCAGCTAATTTGAACAGGGGCCTGAGAGGGAGGACAACGTGGCTACTGCAGGGAGTCCTGTGTGCAGAGCTAAACTGGCCGGGGGCGTCATTACTCCTCAAGGCCACCGAGCCGCATTTGGCTGAGGGGAAATTAGGGTAGATTCATCACTTTCCCCACTGGATGTGCTAAGCACTTAGGGGAGGAGGGGGGGGGGAAAGAAAGAAGGAAAGAAAGAAAGAAAGAAGGAAAGAATGAATAAAATGAAAGAAAGAAAAAAGAAAGAAAGAAAGAAAGAAAGAAAGAAAGAAAAAGAGCAAACAGCCTGAACAACAATCGCAACTGTCCATTCTCCTGACTGCTGTATTCAAGTTGAGAGAGGAACAAGAGCGCACAGACAAAGCTTTGCGAATAGCGTCTAGACAGTGGGATCTCTAGGAGGGCATTAAGAGGGGAGGCTATTAAGTGAAGAAGATGGAGGTTATCTCTCAATGTGGCTCCAGTAGCACACAGAGTAAGGACGTAGCGGGAGAGCCATTCCACTGCAATAAGCCTCTAGTGAGAGGAAGCGGTCTAAAAATAAAATCCACCCTTACAGACGCAAGGCTCTACAAGCTTTAGTCTGAGAGTCTGAGAAATCTCAAAGAGCCTCAAGTGCTGCATGGTGAATACAGACTGAAAGAAAGAAAGAAAGAAAGAAAGAAAGAAAGAATGGAAGGTGGGCCCTATTTATCGAGTGTGATGGAGGGAAAGAAAGGCAGGCAGGAGAGGGGAGAGGAAAAAGGGAAACATGTTAAGGCCCAATGAATCGAGCCCAGAGTGAGACTCACAAACTTGAGCAGGACGGTGTTTTCCCGCAGTGCTCCGATGCAGCCGGCGAAGCCCAGGATGAACATCACCGCTCCCACCACGATAAACAGCCACACCGGGTCGAAGCCGCCCAGGTCCGTGATGGACGAGATGTTGGACAGCACTCCCTGTGGGACCAGACAACCAGAAAACTCAACACAAACAAATAAACAAACAAACAAGCAAAAAAGCAAAAAAGCAAACACTTCTAGTGGGCACAATCCCAATCCTCCACACGCTCCCCTTGGCCCAGCCCTCTCGGCAGCTACAGCCCGGGAAGGTTAAGCAAGGTGAGGCAGGCTGAGCACAGCCGTCGACGGCTACCTGGGGGGAATGCAGGATCAAAGAGCGAGTCGTGCCAGGGCGCCCCTCTACACTTCCTCTCTTTTTGTTTTCTGAGCTGCACATTATCAGTGTTTACACCCTTCCTTGACAGTACGCTTTGAAATGTTAAAACAAGTTCACATCTCTGGGGATCAAACAAAGAAAACAAAAAAGATAAACAACTAAGCCAGCGGAAAAAAAACAACGAGCCACTGACAATTCCCAGACATGTGCGCTTAGTTATTAATGACATGATGTGGCAATCAAATATTACATCAAATGTACCAATTATTTACATTATATTAACGAGATAATTCAGGAGGCTACACAAGAGAGACATTAATATTGAGCGTCACCATATGTTACACACTCTCCTGTGCTAGCTGAACAATAAGGGACTCAACTAGCACAATTTCCAGCTAATACATCAAGTAGATTGACTTGCTGCCTCGGTGTATAAGATCCACTTGTGCCTGCAAGGCAAGGCAATGTGCGAAAGCTGATCTTTTGGTGTAACAATCAGTGACTCATCTTGAAGAGGCACATTGTTCTTGCAGATGGCTTCGTAGATGTAGCAGCTAACCAGAGGTGCGTTCAAATTCGCAAACATTTTAGGCTAACTGTGTTGAACCGTTTTCCATTTGCCTTGAGTTTTCGGCGAAGGTTTGCAAACAATCACAAACAGTCTGTGGCGATAGTGCTCTGCGAACACAGAGTGGAACTGGACCTGAGCTTGATGAAGATAACAATGCACAGTGTTTCCCATACATTGACTTATTTGTGGCGGCCCACCACAATATCAACATTGACCACCACACTATTTTCCAGGTTGTACTAAATTGTGCTTAAATCTGGTTAGCATCATAACCACGCTGTGCTAATTTGTTAAAAACTGTTGTATTCAAGTTAATTTTGCAAACCAACCACCACAAATGGAATTCAATTCTGTGGGAAACACTGATGCAATTACCGTTACAATGGAATGTTAACACCAAATCGTTCAAATTTAACTGTTCAAAGAAAACATGTTCACCACAAACGTTCGTCACTGTTTGCCAAATTTGAACGCACCTCAGGCATGGGAGTGAATTCTGTTGCTAACGAGTGCTTTCGACCCTGTTTCCTGAACGCACACTAGTGGCTGCGTGGCTGTTTGTCTGTCTTACAGTGTAATGAAAGCCTTGTGGTTTCTCATTTGTGCGCATATGGGTTTTAACTGGGAAGCACACACCCAGACTCCACAAGCATGTGAGATCCACTTCGTCATTTAGGCTCTCGCTGTCCAAACAGTTCAAAGGCTCGTTTTGGTTTTGGGTTTTTTCTTCTCAGTCTCTCTCTTACATCCTACTGAGGTTCTGACATGCACCTTTGTGTCATTGAAAAAGAGCACAGAACAACTTATTATGACAGGATTTATTTTGATACAGTCTACGATTAAGACTTGTTTCAAGATATGAGCACGCTAGAGCCGACTGCCTGTTATGGCTCTAGTGAAAGTGGCGACAGAGAGAAACAAAGAAAGAGAGAGAGAGAGAGAGAGAGAGAGAAAGAAACAGGCCTTGGGCCAGGCAATTGACTCTGCGTTGCTTAGGAAACGTCTCATAAATAAGACCACAGGGAATCTGAGGTATGTAAGCAGTTTGTTCGTGACACTCACCTTCTCAGCCCATGCCCAAAGTCCAATGCCCAGGAAGGCAGCTCCAAGCAACTGCAAAACACACACACACACACACACACACACACACACACAAACACACAAACAAACACACACACAAACACACAGAAAGAGAGAGAGAAAAGAAAATCTCATTAGCATGCAGAAGAATGACAATGCATAACTACAGGTATCACGACTCCTGCTTTTTACTAGCTGACAAGCTTTTCATAATAGTTGTCGATGAGTCGTTATGTACCAGTACAGCGCTGGTGCTAACATTGGCAGATAGGTGCTACCTGTTGGCAGCAGGTGTTTCATCCTTACACCAAGTCCTAAGTGGATGCGATGCGATGCGAGCAGCACAATGTGTTAAATTGGAGTGTCCTGACTGCAAGCGACGCGAGCAGCACGATGCAACGCAACATTTTTAGAGAGCTTTTGTCGGACACCCTGTTTCTATTTTCTTTCTGTCGCTCACGTTGCCCAGCTATTTTGAATGAGAAATATGCCGCAGTAGAAGGGCATATTTAACTTAACGGATTCAGTGTAGACCGATAACATTGACAGTCACCAGCTGGGATCCTGTTAGGACATGGTGTTAGATGGTTATGCATAGCAGACATGTTCTTATTGCACTTCAGTGCAGCTGTACACAACTTTCATGTCACTGTGGAACACCTCTCATTTTCTGTGAGGTACTCCACCAATAGCAATTTTGACCATGACTGGTTGACTGCTGCCAACAGGACAGACAAGTGATTTTAATAGTCGACTAGTTTTGACTATGCCTAGTTGATGAAACCACTGGTGAGAACATTGTGACCTTACAGAGGTGCTTGCAACAACATTACAACTGGCAAGACAGCATACTGATGAAGCAACTACAGATGTATTTTCAGACAACAGGAAAAAAGGAGAAGGGGACTCCATCCATCCATCCAACCATCCATCCCTCCTTCCCTCCCTTCCATCCTCTCACACTCTCTCTCTCTCTCTCTCTCTCTCTCTCACTCACGCACTCTCTCACTCACTCTCTCACTCACTCTCTCACTCACTCTCTCACTCTCTCTCTCACTCTCTCCCTCTCTCCCTCCCTCCCTCTCTCACCACAACATAACCTTCTGGGGCAATTGTCGTCAGTCTATGATTGAATCAGCGCCTGTATTCTTCTCCCGTGGGTTAGCCTACCTATTGTGCACTGTCCTGTGACTCTCATCATCTCATTTGGGACGGTGATCTGGGCTGGTGTTGGGGGGGGGGGGTGATGATGGGGCAGGCACAGGGAGGACAGACGTGGCACGGAGGGGAACGTGAGGACGGCTCGAGCCGTACACAGAGGTCAGGTATCAGGGGTTGGCTAGAGCCCGTAATCCCATTAGCCCCTGGCTCAGCCTAATCCGGTGGGGATTAAGAGACACGCCGCTGGGGAGAGCGTTCATTCCTTCAGTGTTGCCTCTCTCTCTCTTTCTCTCATCGCTTCACTCTCTCTCTCTCTCTTGCTGCCCCTCTATCCCTTCATTCCATCCTGTGCTCATTCTCATTCACAATAATCTGACTGCTCTCGCTCTCTCTCATTCCTTAAATCTCCACACCTTATTCTCACACCTTATTCTCACACCTTATTCACGGTCTCTGTCGCTGCCTATAGTATCTCTTTTTATTTCCTCCTCTACTTTCTCTCGCTCCACATTCCTATATATATATATATATATATATATATATATATATATATCCTCCTATCTCCTTTTCTCCCACCTCCTCATCATATCACCATAAAGGCACACTGTTGACTGGTAATACTGTGCCTCTTGCCTCTCTGACTTGCTTAATGAAATACCTGAATGCTGCATCAACATTTTTGTTTTTAGAACAAAACATACAGTACGCAGTCATGCCTCCTGTTTTTGCGTCTCTCTCTCTCTCTCTGTGTGTGAGTGTGTGACGTGGCTGGGATGCTCGTGGGATGCCACGTCTGGTCCACACGTGTATGAGGTGATTAGGGGACGTCACTCAGAGACACACGAGTGGCCGTGTCAATACCTGATCCCATTATTCTGTCCGGGGGATTGGGCGGGATTGGTGCGGCCTTGTCACCTAGGGTCAGTGACAGGTGAGCCTGGCTACCTAGCAACTGGCCATAAGGTACAGGAAATAAAGTAATATATGAGGGGGACAAATTGGCAATGCAACAAGGCTTGCCAAGTGAGAAGTTCTTCCCTCAGCAATAACAACGCCATCTGAAGTCATATAAACCGTTCCCTTGCCTGCGTAAATTAGCCATTTGCCTACTGTTAGCGATTAGTTGAGGTTCTAACTCTCAGGGTGGGGGAAGAAATTTTCAGCGTAATCAACACACCTCAATTCTACCCTATCCTAATTCTAACAGAATCTGTCTGTTGTTATGGGATATTACACGAGCCGGAGCCAGATAGACCTCCTCCTGCTCTACACCATTGCCTTGCTGCAGAGTGGCGATTGAGGAGCAATCATGGTGCTAATTGTTAATGGGAAAAAAGATAGGGAGCAAAAGGCAGAAGGGGAAAAAAACAGAAACAAAAAGATGAAACCACAGCTGCCATTGATCTCTGGCCAGCAGCTCAATATCAGCACGTTTGCGCTCATCAATAATTTATAGAACCTGTGAAAGTGACTCAGTGTGTTCCTGTCTGACTCATTTGTTTTCTCTCTCTCTCCTCTCTTATGTGTGAGTGACTGTCTGTGTGTGTGTGTGTGTGTGTGTGTGTGTGTGTGTGTGTGTGTGTGTGTGTGTGTGTGAGAGAGAGAGAGAGAGTTTGTGTGCGTATGTGTTTGCTCTGTGGAATGAGTCAAACGGAAGGGCAGGGGGCTTGCTGGGAAAGGGATGGAAACGTGCGTACGGTGCCATGGTGCAGAGCAGGATGGGAAGAGGGAGCACGGCAACGCCACGGCAACGCGTGTGCATGTGGTTCCCATCTGCTAGATGGACCCGGACCCAGACAGGATGGAAAATACAGATATGCTCACTCTCTCCAACAGAAAAACACATCCACTGCCTAACACAGCACACAAAGGAAAACACCCAAGCTAACACAACACACTTGTGTGTGTGCAATAACACTTTTTTGCTTAAACAGCAAGTATATGGAGATTAAGCACATTATACAAACATAAATACCATTATACACACCAAATAGTTTACACAGAATATGCATGAACCAACACAAAATGGTCACAGTCCACCCACTCTCTACCATGAGTAGACAGACACAGACACACACACACACACACACACACACACAAAAGGGAACACAACCACAAAACAATCCCTGCTGTCCTTTGTTTCCTGCGAGAGAAGTGCCGTGTGACAAACCCGTCACCCAGGCAGACAGCACAAAGGGCCCAGCGCTGATGAAAAGAGATGCCTTGGGAGGAGGGGCAGGGCAAAAGGGGAAGGCAGGAGGGGACGAGAGGGGGCAGGAGGGGGCTTCATTCTCTCCCTTCAGACAGAACTGTGGGAAGGCCATCTCTCCCTTGCACACACGCCATTCCTTCACCCTGATGTCTTATTTGAATATGACTTTGGGAAAAGGGGGTGGCGGGTGGGGTGGGGTTGGTGGAGCCGCAGGGCAAAGAGACACTTCATTCAGCTGCCAAGGGGGAGACAATTGAGGGTGTAGGCGGGCAGGGAGGGCGGTCGGGGGTGTCGACAAGGCCGCGCTGCGCTGCCGACCGAGGGCTAGCATTTTTCAACCACTCCCTAGGACGCCAGACGAGTGGGTCTTAAAATGGGCAGCTGGGCCAACAGGGGCACTGTAATTACGGGGAGCTGCGCTGGGTATTTTCAGCGCTGCCCAGGGGAGCGAGGGCAGAGAGGGACGACAGGTACGTGCTGACGAGGGGCACGCTCCCCAACGGGGCGCCTGAAATACAACAGACAGGGAAGACGGAAGAGAGAGAGAGGGAGAGGGGGGAGAGAGAGATAGAGAGAGGGAGGGAGAGAGAGGGAGAGAGAGAGAGAAGAGTGAGAGAGATAGAGGGAGGGAAAGAGGAATAGAGAGAGAAAGAGAGAAGGAAAGAGAGAGGGAGAAAGAGAGGAGAGAGAAAGAGAGAGAGAGACAGGGGAGGAAGAGAGAGGAATAGAGAGAGAGGGAGAAGGAGAGAGAGAGAGAAAGAAGGAGAGAGAGAGAGGGAGAGGGAAAGAGAGAGACACCATGGTTTGAGACACCTGTCAGACAAAGGGGTTGAAAATAATACAGTGGCTCCATGTCAAGTTTGAGGAAGTGACAAACGAACCCCGTGCGAAGCCTAGCAATTTGTGAAAAGCGCTCACATATGGACACACACACACACACACACACACACACACTAGGGTGGTCCTTATTTTTCAACTTTTGAAAGTTCATGCTCTCACCCCACCAATATGTTCGAATAAATAAAAAAAATAATTGGGCAAAATGTTATCAATATTAATCAATATTTAGAGGTTGCTCAAGACCTTTGAAGTTTAACACATACTGCGCAGTGTGCATATTCAGGATTTTTCGCATATTATGTGATACATTGTGCTAGCATGTATAATTGTTTAATAATATATGCTTATGGCAGCAATGGACTTATTTGACCATGCAGGCAATAACAATGTGTATTGATTATTGGTGACCACATTAAAATTGGAATTCCATATTGTCCATGCAAATTTGCAATGCTGATTTGCTGATCTTATCTGCTGATTCCGGTATTTCCCAATAATATGCTGTTGTGACCAATTCATAGCAAGTCCTGTTTTAGTTGTGGTATGTCTTTCAAAGCATCAATGTGAATGAAGCACAATAGACAATATACACTGAGACAATGGCTGAAGCAACACGAAGCAAATCCGCTATATGGTTACTTGGATCAGAAGAGACTGAAATAACTGGAACAAAGTTACCCTCCAAGAAGCAGGTTTTATGTTTGTTGTAATATCATCATAAAACATTGAAAAAAAAACTTGAAACATGAAAGTGCAACAGTGGTGATCAAAGAAGTCTTGGTTCTAGGACAAGGCTAGGATTCCCATTCGTCCCCAACATCATGCCATAAAACTGGAAACACTTTGAGACAAATGGCAGAAGCTGAAGAAAAATGCCAAGAGAACTTCTGAGACTCAGCAGTGCAATGTAGAGGCCTCCGTAGACCAGTTGGGAGACCTGTTTGATATCGCACATCAAGATGCACTCATTCATCTCAAGAATCCAGAAGATAGAGACTTTCTTCTGGCCCAAAGAGAAAAAGGACATTCTGGGTGTACAACTGTACAATATGATGATACAATTTAAATCTCTCACTTTCGCCTTTAGCCTTGAACACTGAAAACTCTTTTCCTCAGTGGTTCCATATTGGTGGAATGAGTTACCCAGTGCTCTCCGTTCCTGTGATAGTTTTGGGTCATTTACAGTAAGAAGGGTCTAAAGGCATATCTGTTCAACATACACATAGTTCATTAAGCGCTTCTTATGCGTTATGGTTTATAAAATATTGTTTTATTTCCATTAGGCTGTTGATTAATTTGACATTGCTGTTTACTATTGATATTCTTTTTAATGTAGTCTTACCATGTTATAGTTTTTATATTATTGATTGAATGGACATTATTATTTATTGCCCCCCCCCCCCCTCATTTTCATTGGGCTATTGATTTAATTGACATTATATATTATTGCTATTCTCCTTATTATATAGTCTGACCAACAAACAATATTGCATTTTATTTTGTTGTGTGTTCTTAAATGGTACAAAAATGGTGCAAAAATGAGCGATTCCGGAAATATTCAAAGGCCTTGAGCTACCTCTAGATATTGTAGGAACAATTAAACATTTTGCACAGTGTGTTTTTATTGATATCCTAACACATTTAGGGGGTGAGAGTTGAACATTTCCAACATTTTTTTTTTTACCCCATATAAGGTCCACACACACACACACACACACACACACACACACACACACACACACACACACACACACACAACCATTCTTGGCTTCCTTTCCATTAAAGCACCTTGAGAGGTTATTTCAAGGTGGTGATGCCCCTATTCTCAGGTATAAGTATAAGTAAGTATAAGTATATATACTCTTTTGATCCCGTGAGGGAAATTTGGTCTCTGCATTTATCCCAATCCATGAATTAGTGAAACACACTGCACACAGTGAACACACAGTGAGGTGAAGCACACACTAATCCCGACGCAGTGAGCTGCCTGCAACAGCGGCGCTCGGGGAGCAGTGGGGGGTAAGGTGCCTTGCTCAAGGGCACTTCAGCCGTGGCCCACCGGTCGGGGTTCGAACCGGCAACCGTCCAGTTACAAGTCCGAAGCGCTAACCAGGAGGCCACGGCTGCCCCGGTTCAGGCTCACACAGGCCAGACGCGCCACAGACCTACAGGCTGCCCCCCCAGAGAACAATGCTATGGGTGGGTTTCAGAGCAGGGCCTGGACGGCTGCTGACAGTCCCATTCACACAGAGGTTCATTATGCAAGGTTAACATTTGGAGGGTGGGAGGGTCTCACCCACCATTAAGGCTGGGGTGGGGGCCGTGATGGCAGAGTGATGGTGGATGTGGTTGTGAGAGTGTGTGTGTGTTTCTCTGTGCGTTTGTGTGGAGGGAGGCAGCCAGCTTTCAGGGACAACCCCCCCCCACACACACACACACACCTCTTCCTCCAACACCCTTTACAACAACAGACATGGCTTTCATTGCTCATCGCTGGAGAAACAAAACTGCACTTGGACTGGAATTTATGACACTGAGAGTCCTCATTATCGGAGGGAGGGACTCCCAGATACAGCACACACTCCATCATTTACAAAACATAGCTCTTCCCAGCAGAGGAGTGTGTGTGTGTGTGTGTGTGTGTGTGTGGGAGAGAGAGAGCGAGTGAAAGAGAGATAGTGTGTGTGTTGATGGTATTGAGTCATGCAGTGTGCATGATTAGCCAACAATATGTCATTTCCCACCCTGATAGGTTTCAGTTCAATAGCAACACTTACTAACTTGATACTGATACTCAGTAGAAGACCACCATAACTAGGCAACCACCCGTGGGTGAGAGTAAGGTGCTACAACAGTGAGCTGATTTACCAGTTTATCATAGAATCATACCAAAGCGTTCCAATAACCAATGATTTCATAACCAGGGTGTAGACCTGGCCTACTCATAGGCACCCAAAGCTTCCACTAAACATGTCATCCCAAACATTCACTCTTAAGCCACAATAACCAAAGTGCCATATTAACAAACTGTCCAGTAACCTACCAACACTCTTCATAATATACAGAGTGTAATAATGTTGGGTAAAGACAGATATGGATGACGTGCACGTGTCAATTAGCTTTAGGGAAAATTATGTTTCAGGCCAATTTGGTGAAACAGTGCAGTGGATGTGACACTTGAGACTTGGAATCCACGTTTCACAATTACCATTTGGCGCTCCACTAACAATTTACTGAAGACCCGTTTTGTCACCCAGCCACAATAACAATACTGTGGAAAGCATATTATATAGTTAAATACCCTGACACGTGACCATTAGGAAATCAAACCACCAGCCAAATTATTGTTCAGACACGTTAAAACGCATTCACTCTCAAGTCTGGCAAGCAGGGACCCTATTAACGTTAACATTTTTAGCTTGCTTAACGTTACTTCATTACCTCGCGATAAGTAGCTTATCTTCGGCTACCAATTTGAGCAACTGTTACAGACAGTATGACTTGAAGTTGCATTGTTGTTGTGAGGTTATACATTAATTATAAGATGATGTGATAAGAGTTAACAACATAGGTTACGGTCATATAGCTAGCTTAGCCAGCTGATGTTTTTTATGTCTAACGTTAACGCTAACGTTACAACCCAACAAAAAGACAGCTATGGACTTTCTAGTAAACATTTCAGGCAAAAAACAACATTGCTACACTTGCTAGAAGACCAAGTGGGGAACTGGTACTTACCCAAAATATAATGTTGAATCCGAATAAAAAATATTTTACACAGCAGCTTACTTCGGCTCCTTTCAAATGATGATGTTGTTTTCTGCTCATTCTTCTGTTGTATTGAGGCTAGCTGGCTAGCTAGCTCGGATGAAACTGTTTGGTTTGTTACGGATTTGCAAAACAATATGTATCGAGATTAGCCGTAGTAAGGCAGCTTAATAGTTCTGATTAGTTAGCGATAACTGGTTAAATTTTGAGACAAACACATGTTAGGAAATTTAACAGCTAGCTAGCTAGCCAGCCAGCTAGTAGCTAGCCCAGTCAAAAATACATACCCAGTTATCTTGTTAGCTAACGTTAGCTAGCTAGCTAGCCAGCTAACAACAAGCAGCCCTGAGATTTTAGACATAGAAAAGATTCATCATCTAGCTATCGTTTCAGGAATTTTCTAAATTTCCGAGTTGCTAGTGCAGAAATCTGCTAGCTAGCACAAGAATTTCCTCGTTGAAGGAACGCGTATTTTCATAGATGAACCGACAATTGTTCCAGATGGAGGAGGCATTTGCTTGTTTGATATTTCAACCTTGTTGTGGATGTTCTCAAACAACCATCTGAACCAGCAGTGTTGTCGTAGAAGGAAAGCTACAGCTTCATTTTGTTACAGGGACCTCTAGTGGTACCCAGATCAAGTCACTTCAAAGCTGTTTCATGAAGTTAGGCCAGATATTTAATAAGGACTTTGGTTAGGCCTAGTTGAAAAAGAATAGCCTATAATTCTCTTTTTTGTTGTTGTTTTGTTTATTAATTTGTTTTTTTTCTCTTTATGTAAAGAGTTGCATTTGGCTAAACGAAATTCTGAACCATTATAAAAGGTTATTCTAGTGTGACAACACAGCCTATGTTTTCATATGAAATAAATATATGGTAGGGTAGCCTACTTTTGAACTACTAATACTAATACTTTTTGCAAGCATACTGTAGGCCTATCCTACATGCAAACTGACCGCTCAAAGTTATCTTGAAAGACCTACAGATGGTAGGCCTAGTCTAGGCAAGGTCATAGATGAATCAATGATTCAAAAACTTCTGCTATGCAAACCTTCTAAATAGTCTAGGTGAAAACACAAAACAAAAATAGCTAGGCTTATGTGTTAAGATCTATGATAGAAGCAGTCTTTCCAGTCAATAATAATATATTTTTTTTAAAACTGAAATCCTCATTAGAATCTATAACCTAACAATAATGGTTATTGCTTTCTAATGCAGTGGTTCTCAAAGTGGGGTCCGCGACCCATAGCCAGGGGGTCCGGAAAATAATTTGCTTGAAATTATAAAGTTGAGTTTTATCATTTTAAGAAATAATATCTACAGATGATGCCCCTTTCCACCCATAAAACAAACAAATTGTGTCTATTTGCTCCTACCCACATTTCACTTCACTTAGGTCATGAAGAACCATTCCTACTACTGCTTAGCTTGGCTTATTTGTTAGCCAGCTAGCTGATAAATGTTTACAAATGTTTGTCCATGTTGTCAAGTGATGCAAAATCCAAAACTGACAAAAGACAAAGTTGCACATCTGCCAAAAAACATGGGATAGTGGACCTGGCCAAAACTTCAGAGAATGGCATGCTTAATTGTTACGGTTATGAGGGGGTCCTTGGAAAATTTTCTCCCCCAAAAGGGGTCCTTGGAACAAAAAACATTGAGAACTCCTGTTCTAATGTATACATTTTGACTATTTGTGTTTTAAATGTATCAAAATAACTCAAGTGAGTTTTACACATGCAGTGTTCCCGATAAGACATTCACTGACAGATTTGTTGTCAAACTGTTGCTGTGTGGTCAGCTTGGGGTCAGTGGACAAAAAATACATTGAAGTAGATAGCATACTGTAAGTGATTCATTTTTCAAAAGATTATTCTGGCTTGACCTCGGGTGGACCATAAAGATTTTCTTGAATTTATTTTTAAAGATTTTCTTGAATTTCCCCTTGGGGATCAATAAAGTATCTATCTATCTATCTATCTATCTATCTAGATTTATTGGAAACACAAAATTAGCAAATAGCAAATAGATTTCTTTCAGGGGAGAGAAAAAACAACTTAAAATATGTAGGAACCACATATTGAGCTGACATCTTGGGGAAATGATTTGCTATGGCTTTGTGCTACTGTAGTTACACAATGCTTTGCTTCATGATTACGAGGGAATTGTATGTAAACCTAATTAGGATCCAGAATATGCTGCTGGGCTGGCTATTCCACAGAGACTCAAGAAACAACACAATTAAGACTTAGTACAAGTGCCAACACTTTTATTTTTGTGTTTACTTAAATAACAGCATCCAAATGGTAAGGGTATATAATGAGAACAGTTGTGGCAGTAAGCACTATTTTAAAACAAAACAAAACAAAAAGAAATAAGCGATTCTTATTGGTGATACAATTTCTCCACACCTCAGGGTCACCTAAAGGATTGCCCAGGGTAAGAAGAAGGCTGAAGAGGCAGCCAAGGCACTAAGAAGGCTATTCTAGTCAAAGGTGCAAAGTCACTATATGCAGCTGGTGTCTGTCTCCGTCAATCAAAGTATGCCCACATGTAAATACTCAGAAATCTGCGGAGGCACCGGCACAAGGTGCCAATGGTTTGCCACAACTGAGGATGATAGCTGTTTTTCTCATGTTCTGTGATCCCGTTGCCCACGAGAAGACATTGAGACTGAGACGGGACATAAGACACCGGGGGAGGAAACACAATCTGTGCCAGCAGACGCCGATGCAGAAATTATTATCATGTGGTGCAAATTGGCTTAGAAAAAAAAATGTATACAGAGTCGAAGCAATCAAATATCACATAGGAGTTGAAGGCTTTATGACTTGTGTTTGTGGACTATAGCTGGTCTGTCTATGTATTTTGTGCCATCTAATTGAGTAATGAAGTGCAAAAGTTAATCTCTTTAAAAAATAAATGATAAAAAAGCTAACATGTGCACCTGTGTGGATTATATCCAGTAAGACTTATTCTATAATAATCTGACAACTAGTACCATTTCAAACCATTTTAACATACTCTTATCTGTCACTGTCATATTTGCAAATGCATTGCGAGCACTCAAAAAAATCTTTGGTCAATCTCTATATTAAATAGCCCTTGTTACAGTGTAACTAAATTAAGTACAGTGTGATCAACAGGGTATTGATACTTTGCGCATAATGTACAGTTAAGGCTAGAGTTGTATAAGTACAGATAATCAATGTGTTGTTACACAGTGATAATCGCTGTTACACTGCATTGAATGGTATGGTTACAGAGTATCAGGTTTATGTCATATAAAGCGTTGCCAACTCTCTGCTGTAAAACCCACAGAATAGAAATGCAATCTCGGCCACCCCCATTTGCAAACCAATAATATGTGAGAAATAGTGTGTTACTATCTCTCTGTCTCAGTGAAACATTGTTATTACAATCAAGTACTGTACAGCTTGTGATCGATCAGGCAGTCAACATTCAATTACTACACATACGTGACACTCTTTTACATACCACTTGTCCTACAACATTACCTCCTTGTATCTCAAACACTACACATTCAGTAAAACAAACCTGCATTTAATTAACATACACTGCATACCGGTGTTGCAATCTGAGTATTGCACTGGACAGTTACAAGAAATACCAGCGTGTACTTATTCCTAGTTAAGCTGGGGACTATTAATGTTCCTCAGAGCGGCTGACATTAGTATTCCCTGCTGCTCCATTCTCTCCTCTGCCCTGCTCTGCCAGGTATGGAAATGTTTGCAGAGGAGAATTGATTACCTTGAGGCTTTTATTATTTATGATCAATTACAGTATGTCCCCCTTCATGATCATCAATGTGCTAGACTAAGACTAGGGCCGTAACTTACATATTTACATTGCCCTGAATCCCTTCGATTCCCAATGTCTTCCAATCACTGCATTTTCTCACCTTTCTACAGGTCGTACGTCAATACACTGCAGTTCTATTTTCTTTACTTTCATACACACACCCAAAGGCAAAGTTAAAAAGAGAAAAAAGACTGTGGAACATTTTGAACATTTATAAATGCAGGTGAACAAAATGAAAAAGAAAAAGAAGGCAATATGTAACACTGTTTTAAGAGATACTGCATATAGGAATACAAACGAGTTATTTGGTCCCAAGAGCCAAAAGTGGCATCTTTGGTATAATTTGGTCTGTCCATTTTTGCAAGCTCTTTTAAAAGCCATTTCTGAACTGATGAAAATTGCAGCCAGGTGCGAGGCAATTAGTGAGCCTCATCGGGCTTATCTGTATTAGCATTGTATAATCAATGCTTACATAACTGCACACAGTTGCCAGAAATGTGCCAGAGCACTATCCAATTTCAACTGCTATTTTAATGCCAAATTATTCAGCCGTACATTCAATGTTGCAGGGTCAAAAAATAAAGCCATTCATTCTGATTTGAACTGAAGACAGAAACACGTTCTTGTTTTTTCCTTTTTAAAAAAACAGGCGATTTGTTTTTTCAGATTTTTCTACAGGTCGGCAGAGACGTTTCCCCTCTTTATCCTCAGGCTACCTCCCCACCCGCGCGGACAGGTGTTGTAGGTGCGCACACCGGGCGAACGCATTCCGGAATCTTCCGACTCCACGGACGCGTCGGAGTCGGTGAGGGAGCGCGTGTTGTAGAGGCGCACGGGCGAGCGGATCATGTGCGTGGGTGTTGGCGGCGGGCTGGTGAACGTGGGAGACTGACTACCCAACGAACGGGGCTGAAAGGGGCTCAGGGGTTTGTGTTCGAAGGACAGGATACCCCCTCCGATGCCACCACCGCTTCCACCACCAGGGGGCGAGATGGGCAGCCCGTGGCTGCTCAGTGCGCCCGGGGAAGGGCTGTTCTTGCGCTTGGCCGCGTTGATGATGTTCTTGGCCAGCAGTCGGTGGTTGGCTTTCGTGTCCTGACTGACAATGGGCGACTGACACCTGGTCTCCCACAGCGGCGACACAGGGGAGGTGGTCATGGCCCGATGGATGGGTCTGGGAGAGGGGGCGCTCGTTATGGAGGGGGTGGGAGACCACACTAAATTTGTTGGGCCTTCTGGACTGCTGAACCTCCTGGTCATGGTGGGGGTCCTGGATGCGGTTGGCGTGGCTGGGGTCTCCTTCTTGGTCTATGGACAGAAACCACAAAAGCACAAAATTGACATAAAAATATATTGTAGTGTCAAACGTTTGTGGAATGCTTTTTTTTTCTTTCTGTGAGTTCTAGCAGGTCCTGGAACACACATTACACAAGTAACTCTAGCCACCCAGATTTATTTTCGCTTGTAACGGCACAGTTTATTATAGCATACGTCTCTTTCATTTAGCTAATGATTTGAGCACATGCCTGGTCACGCCACTCGCTCAAGAGAAATCAAACGAAACCAACAACCATATTTTCACAAGCAAGCTTCCAATGAGAGGTTATTTCTGTAACACGTGGCAAATCATTCAACAGAAACACTAAGGGGGGAAGTTAACACCTTTAAGCATTCAGCAGATACTCATTTCAAAGGTTAAGTCTTTATTCAATCAGCAAGCAGCATACCCCTCTAGTACGTTTAAAAATAGAGACCTTGTGTTCATTCTCTTTATCAGATAAATGCTGCAACACACTGGGGCTCAGATGCAGTTCAGGTTACCTTCACACACCACACAGCCAAGCCAAGGCGACTAACCTTTGCAGAGATATGGCTTTACCCTGCTGAGGTTGCTGGGTAGGTTTTCGTCCCCGAGCTACGGAGAGCGGTGTCACTGAGAATGTGTGTGTGTGTGTGTGTGTGTGTGTGTGTGTGTGTGTGTGTGTGTGTGTGTGTGATGGGGTTTGTGTATGTGTGTGTGTGTGGGGGGGGGGGGGGGCGTCTCTGGGGTCATAACATTCATCTAAAGGTCCAAGCCTACAGGGCCTGTTACAACTCAGACTGTTTACAAGGGCAAGGTAGGAATGTGCAAAGAGCATTGATATTCAGCCTCTCTCTGGACAGCTCCGCAGCGCGTCACTTTCAGCACGGCAGGGTCACGCCGTGGCACACACGTCTGAGTGTGTGTTTTTCTCCTTCTGCAGAACGCTGTGTGCTGTGCTAAATGGCTCAATTTACATGTCTGAGATACTTTTAAAAGCATTACGGATAAAATTGTGGTTGAGGAAGCATAAAATTGCTTGATGGTTCTTTGGTGGAGAACGTGTGCTACAAAAATCAATGGCTATGAAACGGAGGATTTAAGTGCTTTGACAGGAAAAAAAGGAAAAGAACACAAGAAAGGAAGAAAAGACAATGAAAGGGTTGAATGAAAGTTTTAATAAGGAAGGCAAAGGTCATGTTAATAGTCGAGAGAGGAGGAATAAGTGGAGATGAATTGAAATTGAAAGAAGCAAACAGGGAGAGACATTTAAGTAGACACTGCCCTTTTCACCTTCAAAACAATGTCTGAGACATCCTGTGTTTCATGTAATGATATTCATGAGAATTCAACATCACCTGGAACTGCAGCCTTGCCAAGTCGAGGATTTTCATAATTAACCAGTAAAATTAGCATGCACTGTTGGCTACAAATACAAATCAAACGGAGGCACACAGCATATAATGAAGCTCAAAGCATGGCTAACATTGCTCTCCATGCTCTCCGACAGTGAGAAAAAAGGAGGAAGGGAAAGAAGGGAGTTCCCTCTCTTCTACTTTCAAGTCCATCTTCCCATATTAAATTGCAAATCATAGACCTTACACCAAAGACACCATCTGCTACAGTGCTTTGTAAGGCAGTACCATCCGAAAGTTTAAAACTTGGAGGCAAGCGTAGGAAAAATAGGAAACTCGTTTCACATTAATATTATATGTAACTGACAAAACACTTTTTTATTTCAAAAGTAAAAAGGCACTACTGGCATCAATTTAACATCTGTATTACATCTAACAAATGCAGTAATATATTCTGGAAAGCTCTGTGGCTTGTGCTAACCACTGCCCTCTGGTGGTTCAACTATGCACTACATTGTATTTCTATCAGTCTGTTGAGGATTTGCTTCCTTATTCACAAAGAAGACAAACTAAGGCCCTATTTATTTTATCATGAAATCAGAAAATAAATGGATACCTAAAACCTAATATGAATAACACATTTTCTTGAGAGCATAAAAATAATCTCTGGAGCGCTTGCTGGAACAAAACCAACTAACACACGCTGACACTCTGAATATTGCACAATGAAGTTAGCATGCAGCGTCTGATTCTCTTAGTTTCAAGTGGGTTTTCTTTGGTCTGTACAGTGTGTGCGTGTGTATGTGTGTGTGTTTTATTGGGGTGGGCTATAGTAGTAAAAAGAGGGTCTCCACACCTGTGCTTCGATCCCTGCCTTCCGGGCAGAGAACGTGGGTCTGGGCGCTTGGACGTTCGAACGCGGTGAAGCGACCCGCTCCGGAGTGAAGGCCACCACGGGTGACGAGACCTCCCTGGGACTGAGAGGGAGCGGCGGCGAGAAGCACGCCGGCCTGTAGCTGACCGGGGAGCTGAACTGAGACGGGACGCTCGACGGCAGCGACGTCTGCCTGCTGTAGGACGACCCCGTGACCACCGGCTTGGGCGGCGGAGCGCCCCGCGGCAGCGAGCTCACAGGATCCTTGGTGGGGTTGAGGATGAAGAGTGAGGAGTTGAGCTGGTAGGGCTGGTGCCTGGAGAGCTCCATCTCCATCCTGGTGCAGCCGTTCTCCAGGACGGCGCTCGGCGGGGTGGCCAGCGGAGGAGCCCGCGACGCGGCGGAGGCCGAAGCACCGTACGCCGGAAAGTTCCTCTTCTGAGTGGCCTGCTGCGCCTTGAGAGTTTTCGAGATCTCCACGCTGACGTTGGAGGCGTTGGCAATGGCCTTGACGCGGCCCGGCATGTTCGACTGATACACCCAGGAGGGGGGCAGAGACATGGTCGGGGAGGGAGACCTTATCTGTCCGTCTCTCCTCGTCGTGTTGTCCAGCACGTACTTCTCCATCCTGGACTGCCTCTTGGCAAACAGCTCGGCGCCCTTCCCCGCCGCGTTGGTCAGCGCCTGCTCCGGCTTGTGCTCCGGCTTGTGCTCCGCTCTGGCAGCCGCCCTGGAGCTCTTCAGGCTCGAGGACCAAGCAGGGGCCGCGCTCTCCACCACCCTCTCCCTCTCCTCCTCCTCCTCCTCCTCCTTGGCCAGGAAGTTGGAGGCCTCGGCGCCCAGGGCCAGGAGCTCTTCCTCGGGCACGCTCTCCGCCGCCGCCGCCACCGCCACCGCCACCGGCCTCTGCTTCTTCTTCTCGTCCACACCCTGCACCAGGGACAGGAGCTCCGGGTTGGGCGCTATCTTGGGCTTCTCCTGGAAGGTGAACATGGACTTGCGGGTGTTGCGCCGCACCACGCCCTCGTCCAGGATGCCCGTTCGGATCGGGGTCTGCGGCCGCCTCTCCGTCAGCATCTGGGGGATGTAGGTGGGCTTCGGGGCGGTCTGGGGGATGTAGTGAGCCGCCGGCGGAGGTCCCGGGGAGGGACCGGTCATCACGGCCAGGGGAGGGGGGCTGCTGTAAGATGGCAGTGGGGGGGTCGGGTACGATGGGGCAGGAGGAGGAGGGGAGAAGGTGGGCCTGGGGGGCCCCGACCGGGGCGGCTCTGAGAAAGCACCCGGGGGCGGCTCGACCGTGTACGTGGGGGTGGGAGGCTCAGGGAACGCCGGGCGGGGAGGCGTGGAGTAAGAAGGGGCCGGGGGGATGTCCATCGCTGGACTGGGCGCTGGGGATCTCTGCACAGTGCTGGGTGAAAAAAACGGCCGAGCCGTCCTGTTGACGATGGTGGCTGACGACTGCGCGGCCACCGGCGTGAAGGGTTTGCTCGGGGTGTCATGACAACCGTTCGGCATCTCGCCAGGCGTCTCCACAGAGTCTCCGGCGTACGCCCCGTTGACCTTGGCTTTCCCTTGGCCAGCAATGGCCTGAGCTGCACGGTTACTGTCGTCCCTCACAGCCATTTCATCCCTCAGTTCATCCACGGGCTCCACAGAGAGATCCTCCTCCTCCTCCTCTTTCTCCTTGACGGGCAGAAAATGTCTCTCCTGTGCGCCATCAACGTCCTCCACCTCACGGATGGCTGATTCACCCTGATCCTCCATGATGCTGTTTCCCCTGTTCGAGTCGAGCGTGCCCGACGACCAAGGCAGTTTGGCCTTGCTGTTTTCGCGGTTTAAATCTCTGTCCTTGCTCTCAATGGTACACTTATTTTCCCATGTTAGCTCTGAGCTCCGAGGCGACGTGCCGAAGTTCTCACTCTTGGACTCTCTCTCTATTCCGATTCCTTCTCCCCTTCCCTCACTTTCCTCCGCTTCTCCTCCTCCTCCTCCTCCTCCTCCTCCTTCGCCAAAGCTGACCTTCGTAAAAGCGTTCACTCGTTGCCTGCGGCGGTTGAAGAGTTGGACACCCCGCGAGTTGGACGGTACAGAGAGCTGGGCAGCGATGATCTGACTCCTCGTTCGGGCCTCCTTCAGCTCTTTCTCAGAGAGACTTGCACTTCTGCTGAGGTCTGCAAGCAGAAAACAGAATACAGAAGAAAATATTATAAATATTTGGAAGCTCTGATTTCGAGAAAACATGTAAACCTTTCCAGGGTCTTGCGTCACGCAACACTGCCAGTAAAAACCTACTCAAACAAGCTCATAAATGTGCATGTCTTGTGTAAACGACCAAAAAACAAACCTTTTTCTAGTCGCAGGAGGCGTGCAGAGTGCTATTCTAAAGCCACATAATTGTTTCTCAGGCATATGGTTTTGATCACTACATAATTTAACCAGCGCAGACGAAGACGTAATACAGTCATAAGTTATTTTGGTGACCCCTCTTGAAGAGTTAGAAAACCCTGTTGTGTATTATGTTATGGCAATTCACTTCATCAGAATCAGTGGTATGGATTATTAGCAAAATCATACCAGACATACCTGTAGAGGCCAATACTAATTTTCATGTGTGAATAAAATAACATCATGTGCTTATTCATAGATCCCTCTCTCACTCTAACACACACTGGCACTCTCTCTCTCCCTCCCTCCCTCCCTCTCTCTCTCTCTCTCCCTCCCTCCCTCTCTCTCTATCTCTCTCTCTCTCACTCTGCTAGGATCTGTTTGTATTGCAATAGAAATTCCACAGTCAGCAGTTAACACCAGATCTACAGACAGAGCTCCAAAGGGGGTAATAAGATTGAAAGGCTGTAAAACTGCCGCTACATTCAACCCTATTCATAAATAAATAGACCTTTCACTGCTGAGCATATGGTAGAATCGAGTCAGGCAAACTGGCACAAAACAGCAACTTTGCAGACATTGGATGGTGAGAGATTTATAGTGGCAACACTGACTTAAACAGTTGTTGTGTCTAGACCGGAGAGAAGCATAACAAATGTGTGGAATGACATACACGTCAAATGATTAAAAAGACATATTTAATGTGAGCAGGGACATATCTAAAAGCATGTGTAGTTTTATGGCTAATGGATACCTCCCTCATTCCTGTTAAGGTGCAGCTAAAGATTGACACAGAGGCCTTTTTGTTGAAAAATGGCAGAGGTTTATTGTCTAGGCTTAAAAACCTCATTCCAAGCTGCACAAGTATTTCCTTTACCATCGGCAGCAGTCCCCTCCCAAAGCATTCCTGAACTGCCGAGAAAATTCCCTGCCTGAAAACGGCTGCCGCACAGTCTCAGAAATATGTCTTCAAGGCACCACACACACACACACACACACACACACACACACACACACACACACACACACACTACACACACTCAGTTCATGACATATTGACACATTTACATTCAAACATCCAGGGTCACAGAGACTATGCATTTAAGCTCTTGAACTCTGACCTAGAGCGTGTAGTGTCTTACAGATATTGTAAACATATGAATAGGGTCTATCTTCACGGGGGGGGGCACCGTATTACAGCACTCCTCTCATGTTTTACTGATACCTTGAAGTAAATGAGCTTATGATAATTGCCACATTTACTGGTCCACAGAGAGAAAAAAAAGCGTTGTTCTGGACTAAACTGACTGAATCAAGGTGGGTAGGTGATGCTGTTTAGAGCGAATCGAGACTAATCCACAGAGCAGTGATTACATTCTTCTTGAAAACCCTCCCCTGGGAGTTTGGCTTTCAACCCGAGCAGGTTTTAACTGCATCCTGAGGGACTTACTCAGCCCATGCAAATTCAAAACAGCATCTCGAGAAACAAACAAGGATAATCCAAACAGGTGTTCCTTTTATCTCAGGGATATTTTGATTAGTCATATGAGACATCTTTGTGGAAAGAGAGAGAGTGGGATGGTGGAGGAGGCATTTGTGTTCCTTGTGAGCGTTTCCAGAGCTCAAAGGAGTGCTCAAATAAAATGGCATGAGAATTACAGCTGAGAGGACACAATAGGGTACATCTGCCACTAATTGAGCACCCATAAATCTGTGGCTCATTTCCTTAAGCCACAAAAACACATCACAAAGTAACCTCCAAAGATGCTCGACCACAGTTTCCAATACACACAGCTTACCTCTTTGTCCAAACCAAGTAAGCTGATTTTCATCTCACTGACATGCAGATGAATACAAAGCACTTTTATAAACTAACAAGAATTTTGTATTAACAACGTTAATTTAACACTGAGAGCGTTACATACATGTAGGCGCAGCTCAGGTAGGTCAGTGTTATCCTACTGGCTAACGGTGTGGATTACAGCTGCATACCTTGGACTTGAGTGACAGACGCAGAGGTGCTTAGACACATAATAATATAGTCTGCTTACGGGTCGGCCTATCCTGAAAGATGATGAGACAGATTTACAAGAAGATGGGATAGATTTACACATCTGTCTTTCTACGTGTCACTATTAGTCTGTGACACCTATTTGGCCCCAATACTATTTCAAGCCACGAAGGGCACTGTTTTGGTAGCCTAGGCTATGCATAATTAGCGGCAAAATATATTAAGCAAAGTATCATCACGAAGCCTAGGCCGTTGGTATGTGTGCACTCTCTAAAATGTGATATCTATTTAGCTAATAGCTACCTAATATTCGCATATTCTAGGAAATAATGAACCCGAGTTCCTCCTGTACTTGATGGCAAGTCTGCCCAACGTCTCACTTGACTGATTCTCGTACAATGTGAACTTTCTTTCACAATTGAGGGAACATACTCTTAAACGAAAGGCAATACAATCTGCTCGTGGATCCATTTGGTACTCTAGACATGCTTTTCTTTTCAGTTAGGTAAACAAATATTTCTACAGCCTACACCATGTGACATCATACCGAGCATCCCGAAAAGTCATGGGTCTTCTGAGCGTACTTTTCCACATAGCTCAAGTTCAAGGATATGCAACTGAACTATAGTAACTAAAGCTGAAACACAAAAGGAAGTTTAATCCCCGGGAATAACCTGTTTCTTACTGGTTTCTGAACAGCTGACTACAGCATCACTGAACCTTCGACGCTTTAGAAGTCTATCTAGATCAACAGTCTCAAGCGCAACTGGTTTAAAGCTTCTCCAACGACTTTTTCTTTTTTAAAACAGTATTCAATTTCCTTACCTTTAGAAATTCAGAACTGCGTTTGGTTTTTGCCGCTAGCCCCACAAGCTTTTCCAATTTAACTGTATCTGTTTCCTCCACACCCCCTTTTTGCAGCTCGAACTTGGATCGTATTTCGTTCCGTTGCAAATGATGGTCTCGACTGCGCGGCGCGCTCGTGCTCCAGCCTTCTGACGCTGCACACTGCCGAGCAAAGAGCCGACTAGGCGAGGCTTACTTGGATCCCGAAACGTTTGTTAAACCACTGGCATCAGATTTTTACATTAAAAAAGGAACCACTCCTTTACAGGAAAGTTTTAGGAGGGCAAGACTAAAAGCACCCAAATAGCCTAGTAGTGCAGGAAATCCCCTTTGTGCTACAGAATTATGACTAATTCCGTTGGTTTACCAACTCATGAAGATACACATGTGAGTAAGGCTATGTGTGTGTGTATGTGTGCGTGAGAGAGAGAGATGAAGGGAGAGATGTAGGGAGAGAAAGGGAAGGAGAGAGGTTGAAAAACACATAGATGAATGATTGTGGTCCTCTCTCGACCATTTGCCAGTTGGTTATACAGCCATCCATTTATTTTAAAGGCAACCACACGCAGCAGTGTCATCAACTTTTACGAGACCCTGACAGAGGTGTGGAACAAATTAAAGCTCCGAAGATAGACAACAGGACCCGTAGCAGGCGGGCACACCTGACCTCGTGTACAGTCCAGAAGGCCTGGGTTTGATTATGTGAACAACCCCCTCAACCCTGACTGATTGCCCCCTAGAAGCCCCAATGCGTTTTAGGGCGGGACACAGGAACCCCACTCTCCACCAGGGAATGTGTAGGGAGGGAAAGAGAAAGGGGGAGATGAATGACCATGTGTTGGAGTAAGAAAGCAAGTGAAAGAGAAAGAGCGAATGGGTGAGAGTGAGTAACAGGAAGATATAGTATGTGTGTGTGTTTGTGTAGAGGGGTAGACTTGGGCTCTGGCAAAGCTGTAAGGGTCTCTATGATCTGATGTCCCATGATGACATGGGCAGGCAGACAGACAGACAGACAGTGGGGAAACTCCCCAGAGCAGAGGGTCTGCATCAGATCAGATTACCCTGTCGGATGTTGTCATTCATTGGGGGACAGGCTAGGGTGCCATTGCTCTCCCACTGGGTCATGTGTGTGTCTCTCTCTGTGTGTGTGTGTGTGTGTGTGTGTATGTGTGTGTGAGAGAGAGAGAGAGAAGAAGAAAGAGGAGAGGAAGAGGAGAGAGAGCTGGGGGTTGATCACTTTTCTTGAGGTAAAAAACGGATGACTGTGCCATTTGACCTCTCTTAAACATCCCACTGGCAAAATCTGCATAGCTAGAACAATGAACTGCTGTTCTGAATTAAAACAAATATATTGCTACACATTTGGCAACCTCAGAGTTTTAACATGCTGTTGCCCCATGCCCAGTTTGTAAAAGCAGATGTGTTCAATACACTACACTGTGGCGAAATTCAGCCCTTGGTCATTAACATGGTAGTCTTGTAATTGCAGCCAAGTACCAGTCACTTCTCTGGAATGGATACATCAATCAGAGTTAGGAAAACTGGATAAAAGTTGTGCTCCTACCCAAATATGCGTCTAAAAGTGTGTCGCTTGACTAAAACGGGGGATTTTTGTGATTATCTGAAAAGGCCACAGACTGATGCTGTGAGGCTAAATTAGTGTGCATGTAATTTTGTTTTCCATTTCAAATTGAAAAAAAAAATACTGGAAAACTAGGAATGGGGACAATCACCGTGGTCTGAATGATCATACTCCATGCGTCATCAGCCTTGTTTCATTAGTTAAGATGTAACAAGATTGGCAAAACTTCACAAACGTTTTACTAAGGAAATTACGTATGGGGTGTTTTTTTTTCAGCATTTGTTCTTTTTAACAAGCTGACATTTGTATTGTCATAAAACTGTGGACAAACACCCTCGGCAGTCTGAGTGGTTGCTTACTGTGTGGGAAACGCAACAATCTGGAAAAATTATCATGGATTTTTTTCCACCTCATTTTTCCCACAAGTTTTAGGGGTATGATCACTGAGAAAGCAGTGTATTGAATCACTACGAAAAAAAGATTGTTGTGGACTTAATTGCATTTCCATTGCCATCAAGTTATTCCATTTTAGGTACAAGGAAACAGATGTTTCGCCGAGGCTTGAACGCTCAACTAAGTTTGTATACAGAGGGGTGTGGTGATTCCTTTTTCCCTGTTTGTTCACGCAAGTGTTTCAGCCACCAAAGCAACCGTGATCTTTTCCTTAAGCCAAGCGCCAAAGACACACTTCAAGCTCTATCGCCTATCTGGAACTGCAGAGGGTGTTGTTCTACAAAAGAGTTCTCGATGACAGAGAGAGATTTGCTTCTCCCCTCAATTCCTGACACCCGCCCTCACACAACTTGCAGTCTGCACACTGAATCCCCACATCTCTCTACGTTAATGACACTTCAGTGGATCATTTTTCATTTTAACAGCACTTAATAAAATAGCATGGGGCACACACAGCCTACTACTGTTGCGCAAACTACAAGACACGCTGGCAAAGAAAGGCTTCGACTCTGCCGAAGACTGCTAAAACCCATCTTCATCACACTGTAGGTCACTACAAATAAAAAGCAGCTGTTGACTCACTCACTGATGCAGTGTAAACAAACCAAAAAGACACATGAATATTTACTTGTTTTTCGGCCAAGTTGACTGTCAGCGGAGGTCACGGCTTGCTTCCCTTTCACCCAGCTGTGGTCGTCCCTCTTGCAGCTGTTGGTAGTTGGGCTCGTCCCTGCCTGCCCCATCCCCTGCCGGACTCCCCGGCCGTAGCCAAGGCTCCCTGGGCCGGTACCGGGGCCCTGGGCCACTCCACCCCAGCTGACCCCTCTCCTGAGGGGCTCATGACCCCTGGCCTCCATCTTCAGTGACGTCCTGTGCTGAAGGATAGAAGCTGGACGAGGAAGGGGGAGGTCTTGGCTTTTTTTGTTTTATACAAGCACAGAGCACTCTCTTACAAGCACCTTGAAGGCTCTGTCCACTCCAAGGCTGTCCACTGCATCCACTGTGGTCTCAGTCTCTGTTGCTCCCTCGCTCTGTCTTGAGGGTGGTCAGTTTAGCCCAAGAGAAGGGAGGGCTTTTGGCTCCGCTGGCTGAAGGAGAGATGTGAAACTAGAAAAACACAACAGGACCCACGAGTGAACGACAGGATCAGACCTCCATCTGAGCTCCCCCCTCGCACGAGAACATGCTCTGTCACGACCAGTCTCCCCCTCGTCCGTCCGCAGGGGTGGGAAAGACGCTGACTGACCACGAGGCACACTTTTACTTTCTTCCACACAATGTCGTCTAAAAGCTAATAGGACCTCCCAAGAGACGCTCCCCCTTGCTCACTGGAAGGGTTCCCATGGAGGCTTGCCAAGTAAATTTCACAATTGCAATGCGCTCCACTGCAAATCCAGTAAATGCTGAAACACCATCCAGTATTTTTATTTTTTTCTTTCGTTTGTTTTGTTTGGGATTTTTTTTCTACTTCTGTCTACTTCTGTCTTCAAAGTCCAATCCAGACATTCTTCCCACTCGTCTCCTATCTCCGGCACCAAAACATAGTCTATCCTGACACGGAATTGTAATCTCAGGCGGCCAGATTATTTTTCTTTCAGGACACAAGAAGCTCTTGTTCCTTAAAATGTCATCACGGTACAACAATGTTCAATCTTCCCCTTAGTTCATTAGTGCTCTGAGCAAGAAGGAGGGGGGGGGGGGGGGGGGAAGCAAAGCTTGTTCCAGTCATGCAGAAAGACAGAGCGCAGTGAGCACTGAATGTTATTCTTGAGTCACTTCTTTAGCGTGTATTTATTTTTCCAGCATATGCCCTTTGTTATAATCCCTTTGTGTCTGTGCCTCACTGAGAGAAACAAATGGGTCCTGGATGGTTTTGCTCTGGAGTCTGCGTTCTTTCACTCAGGGGCCCAAGAAGCTGACAGTTGGTTTGTTTAGACACTTCAGCTTAGGTCCAGTTGAGCTCGCCCTCCGAAGGTCTCGTCTGAGTATGTCTTGGAACTGTGTGTTTGAACTGGTTGTGCTTACTGGGTGAGGTGACAGAGGTGCGGGTCCCGCCCCGGGCAGAGAGAATAACAGTTAGGCAGGTTCTGTCTGGGAGCGTTTGGCATGGCCTCCTCTTTCTCTCCCTCCGGGCCACAATCACCTGGAAGAACAAACAAAGGAGACATGACGTAATGGGTGAGAAACCTTACATGTGATTCATGAGGGAGAGAATGGTGCCATTTGTAGTGCAGCCATATTTTGAAGTGGTAGCATCTTTTCCTGAGAATGGGTACCCAGTGATCTGTGCACTGGGGATTTACACTGTTATTGCAATTACTGAAAATATTTTATGTTCTACCAATTTATTCACACTTGCAAAACCAGGCAGTACTACCCCAGACCGTTCGGTATGTGCTGTTACAAGCTGTGCGAAGAGGTTAATGCACCAGAAAATGGTCAGTGAAGATTATAAGGATGATTACTGTGGCTGCAATATCGCCACCGTTATCTCCTTTAAGAGGTATAAAAGGAGAAATGATCCGCACCCACTGAAGTGCTCAATTTTCCATTTATAGTCAATAAGGAATGCAGCGGCCGCCTTTATCAACGGAGGAGGGTGGTGAAAGGGAATGGGGAGACGCCTAAATTCAGAGGCCGAGAGTTGATAAAGGTCGTCTCTCCTGACGGAGGAGGAAGGAAGGTTAGACTTCATTAGGTCCTGGCTGGCTGTGAGAGAGATCCTCCTCTTAACTAGCCAAAGAAATGAGGGCTGGGGCTTTGATAAGCAGTGAATAAATCTCGGGGGTCTTGCCGTCTGGGCGTGGAGGCTGCTTGCTGGGGCACTCGAGCGGCGCACTGCTCGAAAGTTAAATGTGCGGCTGCTGCCAAAGTGCGCAACTAAAACAAACGAGAACCCAGGACCCCAATCAAGAATCCCAGACGTGGCGTCATCTTTCACATCCTGCACGAGTGCACGTTAGGTATAGGCCATAGGAAGGGAGGGCTGGAGAGCCTCATTTGTCATTTTTTTTGCCTCTCTTTTGAAGTCTACGAGCTAATAGACTGCATGACAAATGGCCGCCTGTCATCGCTTTGATGTATCCTGTTGTGCTAGCATCTGACAGATCTACGTCCTGAGGGCTCCATCATGGCCGCCCGTGGTTGTTGATGTTGCTGCAGTTTTTTGTTTTTGTTTGTTGTTTGTTGGACGTATGACTAGTAGGCCAACCCAACAGCCTCCTCCATGCCAGCTGACACGAAGCCCATACACAGAGACGAGCTCCCCTGTTCATGCCCACTATACAAGCCTGCTGTGTAAAACCAAACGCCCACACCCATTTTCACACCGTTTTCTGTCTCCAAACCCCCCCGCTACCCCACCACCACCCACCCTCCTTTGAAACATCTCTGAGTGAAGAACAGCTGCTTTGTTTTTTTTTTTTTTGGGCAACAGGATATTTGTTTTATGTGAGGATGGTTCTTCTAGATTTAAGAAAATCCCCTCTCCCAGTGGAGTGTTGATACTAATCATGGTGTTTATCGGCCTGCAGTTGCAACATTTCAATACATCTCTCTTGTTTACTTTAACGAGTGTAGCCCGGAGAGCTGGGCTGTTAGTATCAGTCAGATGGATCACAATCCCCATCTTTGTCTTTGAGCACAGCCTTTGATAGTCCAGGGGAATTGATTTGGCAACAACAGTGGAAGAGATTATTCATTGTGTTCAGGGTTTTGTGAAGGAAGGGGGGGGGGGGGAGGGAGTAGATGGGTGGGGGTGATGCTGTGGGAGCCACAGTATCAGTATGCAAGTTTATATTACTCATCTGCATCTGAGTCAAGTTCAAATGTTCCCATCACTATCCAGTGGAGAAATTAGTTTACCAGAGACTGCCAAAGCTGTCATACTGAGAAACTATAAAAATCAATAATTGATTATGAACTATATTAAATCAGTATCCAATTGGGTTTGCTGTGACATTGTCACATTAATGTGACGTAATGCTGGCGACAGGATGCCTTTAGACTTGTACGGACCCTTTTCTTGCTCAGATGTTGTGTCATTTCTGTCAGAACTCAACTCCAGATGGAGAAATACCAAACAAGCTGATACTAACGCGGACAGAGACGGAGCTGACAAGTCCTGACACCCTTTGACACCCGTGATCCCATTTTTATGACTCACAAATGCATCTGACACCATGTCAAAAATCCCCAAACTTCTCTTTCTCACTCTCCTGTGCTGCATAGCTCTGTCAGCAATAAATCTGTCACTTCCAAGATCCAAAATGTCCCAGAATGCATTGCCAGCACAGGTGTGCCACTCCACACACACACACACACACACACACATCACACTAGCCTGCTGCCCCCTCGTCCAGACGAAAGGAAACGTGATAAGGCGCGCAGCAGGTAAAGGAAATTCCTCCAGGACGTTCAACTGTATCACTTACAGGCAGCCATATAATGAGGTGGTGGCGTATCAACACAGGGCTGACACATCTCGACAGCAGCTCTCAGGCCCAGGGCCACACTCACCGGAGCCCTGCTCTCTCCATTACACCCTGGCAGACGCAAATCATCAGAAGTACCTGGGGCGGGGGGGGGGGGGGGGGGGGGGGCTGGTCTTGCTCGCCAACACATACACACACACACACACACACACACACACTCTCACACACATACACAGACACACACACTCTCTCTTACACACAGACAGTCAACAAGGGGCCACTCAAAAGAGACAGCACCTTCAGAAGTGCAGGGAAATAATTTGAGGGTAGCGTTCCGGATTTTCACATTCCTCGCCACGTAATTCCTCGCCAACCTTCTGCCGCAATGGCCAGCATGCCTTAGCATGTGCGGATGCGATGACGGACGTCCAAAAAACACAGGCTGGTCACACACCTCAGTGAACTTCAGAAATGACTGGGGGCTCTGTCTCTGTCTCTCTCTCTCTCTCTCTCTCTCTCTCTATCTCTCTCTCTCTCTCTCTCTCTCTCTCCGTGAAGCCGCCATCCCAGCAGGCCCATACAAATGATTAGAGGAGGGGAAAAGAAAACAAGATCAAGGGAGATATGAAGTTCTGGCCTGATCTATTGTTCCAGGTAACTACCATGTGGGTTTATTTCAAAACATACGTGGAAAAAAAATGTAAAAACACCATGAGTCATGATTCATGAGGAGAAAAGCTTACGCATTCACCACAGAAAAAAAAACATTTTACACAACACTTTGAACTATGTTCATAAAGCCAGATATAGGACTTTCTAATGCATGTCCAGTCTATTTCTGATATTCTAAACTGAATGAGCTGCAATGAAACCATTAGGCAAAACATATTTTTGTTTGGTCAGTACTCTTCCCACCATAGAAACACATATTCATACTTATGCAGCCCCAGTGTTAGTAGGTCCCCACACAGCTCGAGTGATCTCTTTGTTCCATGGGGTCTGTCAATTATACATAAGAAATGACTTTCTCTAGGACAACCCTTCATTAGATACACCGTCTCCTGTTTCACGGCAGAGTCGTTTCGACCGAGCACATGCACACCACACCATTGCACAGATGGTGACCAACATCTTAACTTTCATCTAATCTGCACGCAAAACACACATGCACTGTGGAGACGCTGGCAACACATGTTTTAAACTACATGCGCACCATAATCCATCATATACAGAAAGGAAATGATCAGAAAGTAAACATTCTCTCCATCACACGTACAGAAAAATCACAGAAGAAAGATAATCTAACGCTCAAACGCTAATGCTTTTCATTTTCAGCCAAATGTGTGCTGTGCTGTCGAGAGGTCGGAGGAGTTTCCTTGTAGATGTGTCCGACAACAGGTGACCATTTACAGCATTGCGGTCCAGCACTAATCCTCTCCATCCCCGGTGGAGGGTGCCATGAGAGCCCCCGGGCCGCCCGTAAAACCATTAGGCAGCCGTGCAGCCCCCCCCCCGGGCCCCACCCCCCCCCCCCCAGCACTCACCTGGACTCTGCTGGTCCTCACTCTCCGGTGCGGACGTGTGTGTGTGCGCAACGCAGCCAGTATCCACCACTGCCCCTTCCTACTAAGGCACTCCTCACACTCCTGCACACGCATACACAGCACCACAGCACACCACACCACACTGCACACAACACACCTCCTGCTTCGTTATCTTTCCCGGGGAAAACTCTCTCACTCTCCCTCCCTCTCTCTCTATCCTCTCTGTATCCTTCTCTCTGACTCTCCCTCCCTCTCTTTCTCTCCCTCCTTCTCTGCCTCTCTCTCTCTCTCTCTCTCTCTCTCTCTCTCCTAGACAGAGAGAGGGGAAAGGGGGTGTGGACCGCCAGCACTTGGAACACAGAGGGCTCTTTGTCTTCCCCCTTTCATATGGTTTCCTTCAAGCATGCATACTGAACACATTATGCCATTATATATTTTCATATTCAACACCGGCCCGACTCGGGGAAACCTGCATACTCTTTGCCCTCTGCCCCCCCCCCCCCCCCCCCCAACCCACACACCGCCCCCCCACCCCCAAACTCACCCACTTCATTTTCTCTCCCTAATTTTTCTTAACTTCCTCAAGGGGTAAGAACAAGGCAAAACAAAGGGTGATATGTGGACGAGGAAATGTATGCTAAGCTCACTGCCAGTCCTGGAGCACTTGTTTATACTATTCCAGACTGCCGTGAATTATAAACGCCGCCGCGAGCTCGCTCACTCTTCCTCCAGAGACTGAGGCGAATGTGAGCATGAAAAAAAGCAGCACAAAGGGCCTTACAGATGGCTTTTGCAGACCTGCGCCGGGCCCTGGACGATAATTCATGGTCACTAATACACGTTTAAGCAAAGCAAGGCATCTGGGCCTGCTGGGGGACCTAACTTAAGACCCTCTGATCTCCTCATCTCTGTTGCCGACTGGGGGCTAGAAATGAACTCTGGGATCCAAAACTTGCTACAGACTAAACCGTGCTCACATACAGCCATTCATACCGAGACACATAATGCTGCCACCCCCCCCCCCCCCCCCCACCTTTGTCCATAATTACATTGGAATGAATGATAGCTTCTGTTAGGATGACAGGAAAACGTATAGAGCTGTTTAACAGGACACTACACAGCTGTTGATACATCACTCTTCCCTAACAAAATCTTTTTGTAAATATGCAACCTAAAGTTCATATAAGGTTCACTCTGGAAAAAACAAACAAACAAGCAAACATCAATATGTACAAATAAATGTGTAATAAATATGTACATACATCGCAAAATTCTCTCCAGCTCTCTGTTAGGTTGAACACAGAACTATCAAATATGCATGGGCCGTCGCCATGCATGTGCAGCTCGGTAATTTGAGGCGAGCAGACATAGTTGGCCGGCGAAGGGAGAATACCAGTCTCCAGACCAAGGGTTGGGGCTCAGCAACGAGGCAATTTAACAGAAAGTGAAATTCCAAAGAGAGTTATTAAAAAACACAGAGAGACTGTGTGTCGCTTATAGGCTCCGTCCTGAGAACTTTTTCATAAAGTTGTGCAGTTAATGTGGTCTCAAGGACATTTATTTTCACATAGAGCATTCTTCTAGTTTATTACAAGTGGTAAAAGTTAGCTAATTGTGCAAATATACAATACATACAGAATACACATCATTGAGTTGTTTAGAAATGGCAAATTTACAAACTTACAAATGTACAGTATACCTCCAAGCAGATCACTTATTGATGGTTGGAGCCACAGGCTGGAATCATCAATCTCTCATCATGCTGTTAACTTTCCTCTCGCTCTGTCTCGCTCTCTCACAATCCTTCTGTTTTTGTTTATCCTGCCCTCTTCATCTCCGTGTAAGATGGCTCTGTTCTTAATACCCCATGCAGCTGGTAGAACAGCCATTAAGGCTCTCAGTTTAGTAGACCAGTGAGACTTTCCAAAATAGCGACCTTGTGTGTGTGTGTGTGTGTGTGTGGTGAATGTGAGTGTGTGTGTATCTAAGATAGTGTGTGTATGTGTAAATGTGTTGGAGAAAGATGGGGGGTCTGTGTGTGTGTGAGTGTGTTTTCAATTTCTGTCTGTACAAGAGAGCACGACAGAGAGAGAACACAGAGGGAAATGTTCAAACATTCCATCAAATCTGGCCTTCTTCTTGAGCGCGCTCCATGGCATTTCCTCAGTGATCTAGTCTACATTCCCCCTCTTGACTTCAGCCCCCTCAACCAGACCTATTAAAGAGCGCCATGACTGTGCACCGACATGATTCAAATCATATACAGCCAAAACCAGAAAACCTCTATATCACACACACACACACACACACACACACACACACACACACACACACACCCTAAAGACCACCAACAGAACATCCATTTCTCCTTAACATGTAAAATATGGATATGCGACAAAGTTCAAAGAGCTGTCTTTATATCAACAGCCTCGGAGCACGGCAGATGAATTATGTCCGTGAGGACGCTGCGCTGTTTTTAAGAAGATTTACGGTACAGGAGTGAGAAAAGCACTGTCACCACGTCCATCTGTTGATCGCCTTTTAACCGAGGCCAAAAAAGTCTGTTAAGTATTATTGTAAGTCATAAAAGGGTGCATCTCGCGAAAGCAAGATGGAGACCCTGGAGGCTGCAATCTGCAGACACTGCCTAATGCCTAACAGCACACCATCAATGAGCTGAAAATATGCTTTGGACTTCAAACATGAGCAAACAATCTTTCAGAAGCAGGCTTCCTTTGTGCGCGAAATAAAAGCATTTTCCTTTTTTGGTTTCTGGCCTCTGGCTTCCATAAACATCTCAATTTGTGTCATTAGATTAGGATTGGCCTTCGAAAATCTCACAAGGAAAAAAAAACGAAGAGGAGGAGCTGCTCCCAGGTTGGCTGCTGCCGGCGAAGTGGGTTGCGGGCCGGATCCGGGCCGGTTCTGGCTCATGTGGGTCGGGTGCTGTGTGGCCTGGCTCTGTGGTCTGGACGTGAGCGTACAGTGCGCTGCGTGCCCAGGCGTGGTGAAGGGTGTGTGAGCGGTGAGCAATGTCTCCAGACTGCTAGAGGCCTCTTATGACTCCATGACAAAATTTGAGCGTGAGTGTGTGTTATGTCTGAGGGTGTGTGTGTTGGGGTGTATTCACGTATGGGTGTGTGTGTGTGCCTTCTCTCTCTCTCTCTCTCCTTCTCTCTCTCTCTCTTCTTCTCTTCCCTTCTCTCTCTCTCTCTCTCTCTGTATGTGTGTGCTTCTCCTTCAGCGTTGGCTTAAGTCTCGGGGGGCGTCAGTAGCCTGTGGTATGGTGGATGGGGGCATCCTCTCCCCAACTCTGCTCCAAACCGCAATCGTCCCATCAGCTCCCTACACGGCGCGCAGAGTTTGTGGAAGGAGTTATAACTTTTGTTTTATGGAACCTCCTCCCTGTCTCAGGAGCTGCATTTTAAAAAGCCCCCCTACCTCTCTCTCCATCTCTCTCTCTCCCCCTCTTTTTCCCTTGCACAGTTAGCTCACCGCATTCAAAAGGCATTTGTCAAACGTGGAAGAGGAAATCAGGGCCATTTATCTCTCATTCTTTCATGTGTTAGTGAGAAACCACCCCTTCAGCAAACAAACCCGAAAAGGTGAGAGCTCTCTCTCTCTCTCTCTCTCTCGCTCCTTCCTTTCCTCTCTCTCTCTCTCTTCCAGTCTTTTTCTCTCCCCTGTTTTCTCTCTCGTTCCGTGCCTGGCTGCAGAGACGGGATCCAGCCCAGATGAATCAGCATAAAGAGGCCAAATTAATCATCGTTGGGGACGGAGCTTGGCAACTATCAGCCGCTCTATTCTTCTGAACCCGGCGTTGTTTGCTCACGGCGTTTGTTTTTTAAAACGTGACAGATCGGCTCCGGCACCAAGAGTGTAATCACAATGTCGACAAGACAGCCCCGGTCAGCCAGTGCAAATAAACACCGGATGTAACTGTGAGACAGCACACAGACATGAAAAAATCATATCTGGAGCCTCTGTGTGTGTGTGTGTGTGTGTGTGTGTGTGTGAGAGAGTCTGTTTCTTATCTCCGTTTTTTTATTATTAAATATTGTGAAACATCACATCCCATGCTTCTGCGCCTCAATCCTTCGCTCTCCCGTCTCCCCTCCAGCTTTGACAAATTCATACTGGCTCCTTTACCACAGAGCATGTGCACTCATCCATCTATGGTCGATCTAGCCGACGTCCAAGCTTAGGGCAGAGTCAGTTTAGATTAAAAAGCACTTTTGCTCTTTTATATTTCAGCCTCCTTGGATCAATAAGTCACATTCTTCGGTGTGGTCTGTGGACCTCTTTCATATCATCCCCACATCCATTTGAACCACTACCCACAGAGACATTCTTCAGCCGTGAGGTGTGCGTACACGCTGGCCTATTCAGGATCTGATGTGAAATGTATGAAGCCTGTGCTGAGACTCTCTAAAACAGAGTTCTACTGCAGGCCTGGGGAGCCCTGTTGGTGGAGTGGAGAGACCAGGTCATCCACACTCGCTGTCTGCATACTGACCACCACGGTTGCAAGCAGAACTCTTCAGCTCCTGCTGGAGTGTGTGGCTATACGGTCAAGCAAGAATTGCTGTAATGAGGTCCATCTGACGTGTCCACAAATTTGAGGAGTTTTGCACCAAATAATAGGAAATAACCTGATTTGCTGCAAAATAATTTCATTACGGTATTTATAATAAGTAATAATAATGTACAATAATATGAAGATACATTTTATAGAGTAGTGGATATTTGATTCTGGTTTTCAATGATGTTTTTTCCAAATGTGTACTAATTCTCAGTTGAGGATATGGCTGCTGGTTCTAAAACTGATAAGAGCTGATTTTTTATTTTTTTCAAGATTCACGTCAGAGTCAGTGGCAGGTCCCAGTTCTGGAGCTACCTGGTTTTGTTTCATCCATTCCTCCTGCATGATATTTTGAATGATGGTGGCAACGTGTGAAAGAATCAGAGGAAATGGGTGGAGATGTTTCCTCCTTATGTGTGTGTGTGTGTGTGTGTGTGTGTGTGTGTGTGTGTTTTCTGCATCGGTGGTGATAAAGGCATACTTCTTGCACACATGAGAGATTTCAAAGTGAGTGAGCGAGCGAGTGAGTGAGCGAGAGGCAGTGAGCCACATCAGGGTCTTTCTGCTCGTGGACAAAAGCCCAGTTCCACGAGATGAAAAGCAGGCCAGACCCATTTGGCCTGGCATGAGCGTGCCCTTTTCCCCCTTTGTTTTGGTCAGCGCACTCGGGAATGTAATCAACATCAATCCAAACGTGAAAAAAAGAAGAAAGAAAAACGCAAAAATAAACACAAACGACCTCCGCTCAAACGTTCACCTCACCCTGCGACATTACGTCATTTAATCCATGTCACACAGAGCTGATGTCAACCAAATATTTATATTTGCGCCCGTTGTCTCTGCAGTAAACGACATTAAGGGCAATCTTGTTTGAAATATCAGGCTTTGCCACCACCACCGGGATTCAGCAATGTTGGCATTCCTGGAAATCAATGGGCCCAAATGTGATTGAGCTGTTCTGAGTGCTTCCCTTATGCGAGGTCTGTGTACTCTCCGCAATTAGGAGAGGCTCCCCGCTATTGTGCCGCACTCCAGTCACTGACGAGCGAGAGCAATTAAGGGCTGGCAGAGATGTGCGGTAATGACAGCGCTCAGAGAGGGACATACGTCATACTTCAGTGCAGCCATCTCAACGTGTGAACCCACAGCACCCGGCTCCATGCCCTGTTACCCCTCCATTTACACCACCAACACCACGCCTCGCCTCACCCCCCTCCACCCCCTGGTTGATTGACCTAGTTTGGTGCTTGACGTTTGGAGCATGAAGCACATCCACTAACAGAAGAAATGAAGTGAAGTTAGGGGGTTATCTTCGACTTTCCAAACAAGGCAATCCTTTTTTTTTTCTGGCCTGCAGGCCTTCTGAGAGCGAGAGGGCTTCAGTCGGGCCCGTGTTTGTACAACTACCTATTTCCCCCTCCCTGTTCGGCCCCCATCTGGGAGCAATTATCCCGTACGGCTCCTGCCATTTGGGCTCCGACCTCTCCGATTTTTATTTCTTGATTTAACAAGCCCCGTCACATCTTTTCCATCCACGGACTGGAGGTATTTTTGTTCTTCACTCTCCGGTCAGTCTGGGGGTTATTTCTCCTCCGGCCTCTCTCTCACTCTAACTCTTTCTCCGCCTCCCTCCTTCTCTCTAACTCCTTCACCCTCCTTTCTCCATCCCTCTCTCTGTCTAATCCGTCGCCCCCCTCCTTCTCCCTTCTACTCTCTCTCCATCTCTTTCTCTCTCTCTCTGTCTTTCTGCCAATATTTTACCCTTTTCATCACACTGTGGAGTGTAAGAGATGAATTTATTCACTGTGCTGCAGCTCAGCCTGGCAATATGAGACTGAGGGAAATGATCAGGTTGAAATTACTTTTTTGTTTGCCGTTATTTATTTCTCGGCAAGTGCAGAAGCAGTAATCGGTTATTTTAAGTCGCCAAACCCACTCGCTGCATTCATAAAAGTCTATTATGAGATGATAAAGTAACTTTGGAAGGAGAAAACAGCAATTTCCCCTCTTTTCAAATGCATACAAATATATGAACTTTGATCGATACTACTATACTACGGTGAAAATGACAGTTGCTTGCAAGCTGGGCATGTTTAAATGAAAAATTCCACCTTAAGCCCTCAAAAACTCATCTACAATCTACAGTACTCTATATGATTTATGTGGATAAAAAACCTTTTTGAAGTGTCGTTCCATGGTAAATAAAACAGCCTAAATTTGAGTTCCTGTCTTATTTACCCAGCGTTTGTTCTTCAGGAACAGTGTGTGCCTGGGCTCGGAGGGCCAGGTATTGTTTTCACTTTTCCTCGTCTGTCACCACAGCGTTCTTTCCCCAGTTTCCACCTCTCTGATTGGGACACCCAGCACAGAGTCCATTAGTCTGTCAGAACAGCAGGACAGAACCAGGGTCACACACATGGCTTTCCAATTACACCAGAACACCAGAGAGGAAATACAGTGTGAGAGTGGACACACCAGAACACCAGAGAGGAAATACAGTGTGAGAGTGGACACACCAGAAGACCAGAGAGGAAGTACAGAGAATACTGTGTACCTACATTGAGAAAGAGAAGAGAAGAGAAGAGAAGAGGTCTTACTTATTCAATTGACTGACCCTTTTATCCAAAGTGACTTACAGCAGCTGCCTTCAGACCTACATGTAAGACTGGAGGTTCTGTGGATGTTAAACGGTTGGGCCGTATATCGGAAAAACATAAACGGTCATTTGGAAGTCCGAACTTAGCTGGCTGTTCTACTACTCCCCTCCTAGTATTTCCCACAGACATTATGTAAATGAGCTTGTGTCTGAATGAAGCGAAGAACATGTGGAGATTCTGTTCATGTGTGTGTTCTACCACGTTCAACCTGTTCAATCACACGGAGATTCTGTTAGTGTGCGTCGGTGTCGTTCACACATATGACTGTATAATGTCATGTCACCATGTTAGCATCATATCTGAATCACCCGAAGGGTCGGATCTCCGTTTGACAAAGCTCCGTATACACTCCGGAGTTCATAACTGAAAGCAGCTAGTATGTTGTTTAACAAGGGCCAGTCACATTGTAGCAACTCAGCCAAGAATCAAACCCACAACTTCTTCTGACTACCGCATGCTAGCGCAGTTCCTTACACTCTACGCTACCACTGATCCATAGGAAAGAAGGACAAAGTATGTATGAATAAAGAGAGTGAGGGGGGGGCACACTACTGTGCATCTACTGTACATAGAGTAAGAGAAAGAGAAGGTCTCTTGTGTGAGCAAAGATGAGGAATATTTATGCAACAAAGACTATCCCCGAAGTATGCAAGGAGGATGCCATAAACAATGCTGTGTGCACCCACACAGAGGCAGAGAGGTGGAGAGGTGTGCAGGAGTGAGATTATTCATTATTTATGTTGTATGATGTGAAAGTGTGTTTTGGCTCCAGAGAAGTGGGATGGAACCCTGGGCTCTGCTCCTCTTCAGCCTCTCTCTCTCTCCTTCCCTCTCTCTCTCTCTCTCTCCTTCCCTCTCTCTCTCTCCTTCCCTCTCTCTCTCTCTACCTCTCCAGCAGCTGCCAGGCAGATGGCCTAGCTTAGAGCCCCCGGGGTGACCCCAGCCCAGCTCTCTCTCTCTCTCTCTCCCCCTCTCCCTCTCTCTCTCTCCCTCCCTCTCTCCCTTCATCCCTCCTGGATGTTTCAGAGGATGCTACACAAACATCCATAATGTGCAAGAGGCCTCACTGTAAAACTGCGGAGATGAAAAAGTATCACCCTTGCCCCCGGAGAAGTAAAAAGAAAAAAGAAGGGAAAAAAGGACCTCCGAAAAGAAATGAAAAAGTATCACTCCTTGCGCACTGATGCTCTACCGGGAGCCGTAACTCACCAGCACAAGATCCATTTGTACTGCAGGCACCTCTGTTCTGTTGTGACCCCTAACTGCACGGCTGTTTTTGAGCTGCTGGTGGTGGTGGTGGGAGTGGATGGTGTGTGTGTGTGTGTGTGGGGGGGGGGGGGGGGGGGGGGGGGGGGGGGGGTATTTGGGAGTACGTTTCATCGGAGGATTAGGACTCCAGTCCTCCTCGGGTGCCGTGGTTCCTCACACATCAGAGCTGTGAGTGTCAGGCAAAGAGCAGAGCTGCTCTTCTGACACTCGCATCTGCAGACAGGGTTTAAATCAGTCAGAGATGGAGAGAGAGTGGGAGAGAGAGAGAAGGGGGGGAACTAAGCCCCGTTTTTACTGCAAGGCTTATCTTCCTCCTCAACCTTAACATTGAGTTCAAAGGCTGTTTTTAAAGGCATTTCTTGTACCCAGTTCTTGTTCAAACCCACCCCCTCCCCAACTAATTTTTTTAACACCTGTGATGTTTCCAAGGTTGATGTTCTGCACAAGTGATTTGACATCATTCCACTTGACTTGTAGAGGAAGGGCTGGGACTTTCCGATCGCGGCGCTTACTGGCAGCCCTGCAATTTGATAATAGTTTAGCTTCCCCTGGAAACGCACAAGCACAGAAGACCACAGGAGTATGAAAACAGACTTAAAACTGTGTATTTTGAGCACTGCACACATCATTGCGTCTCTCAAGCGAATCCCTTCATGTAGAGTCACTGACTCTGCATCAGATTGGGGTCCTAAACTTGCCTAAAAGCAGTGCTAGATCTGCCCAAGGCTTTGTTCAGACTGCAGGCAAATGGACTTGTTTCTAAAATCAGATTTTTTCAGGTGACTGTCCATATATTTATTTTGTAAAGTGATCCGATCGGATTTGTGTTTCCAGACTTCACCAACCTATCTGCATGGGTCGCTGTGGTAACAACATCTGGCCTCTGCTGGTAGCAGTATGAATTTCAGCTGGTCCGTCACTGTGGATGTGATGCTGTTGTCATGGTCACGTTGCTGTGAGCGATGCAAAAGACACCACCTGAGCCTCCTGGATGTCCCAACTGAGATGCATCAGTGAACGTCTGATTGGACACGCATTTCAAACCACCTCCAAATGTGCTCATATGTTTTTTTTCCTTTGCTGCCCAGACTGCCCAGTCAAAAAAAATGGGTATGGGCTGGCAACCTAAGAGTCTAGCGGCTATCTTGGCATGCCTTTCAATACAGGATGCAATGGATGGCTGTATACCTCGTACGTGCTTTCCCTAATAACCCTGAGTATTGCTCGATGACCTCATTCACGTTCCCCCCATGCCTCGAAGGTCAAGTGCTTGCTCATAGCTTTTGTGTCCAGCCTCACATGAAGGATGCATTACCTCTATCGCACAATGTACAGTATTGCTTTTTAATGTAACAATGCAGCATGGGTTCGGTCTCCCAGGCCTGATTAGTGGTCCCCTCTCTCTCTCACACACACACACACACACACACACACACACACACACACAGGAACCTGCGGCTGAATTGAGGAAGAGGCCGGTTTGGGTGAGACCTTGTCAACAAGTGTTCCACCGCTGGGCTCCGAGGTCGAGAGGCATGGTACAGCGGGCGCCGAGCGAAGGCATTTCCTCCATTTCAGTGGGCAGGGCCAGAGGGCGAAGTGGGGGGGCCGGGGTGGCAGGGGGGCAAATTGACATTAAGTACAGAGCTCTGGCTTCCTCCTATTAGCGGCACAATGCAGACGGCTCATTAGAGTGTGTTTTGAGTGAGCCACGGCCGCCACCCCATGTTTTTCTCTGCCTAGTGACATATTCACTGAGGTTATTTTTTGACGGGTTTATTGTGTGCGCATCCGTGAGATTAGACAGTTCGCTTTTTATTTATTCCCCACACTGGGCAAGAATGCACACAGAAAGCTCACACAGTCTCCCGTGGCCCAGCATGGATGTGGGTTATGTGCTATTTCCAAAAACACATTCCTCACCAGCAAGAAGACAGCAGACCGCTTCAGACGGCCTGATGACAGACTGTAGGCTACGCTCAGGCTGGTAGAAACTGCTTTTCTTTCAATCAGAGTGCATACAATTATGTCATCCAATCCAAAGTCCAAGCAGTAGTCATCATTGCTACAACAGAGTATTATCAGAGGAGAACGAGTCATCATTTCTTCCAAGAAACACCTCAGTTTCACGCCGTCCAGTAACAGTCATCGCTCCTGTCCAGCATGATTTACTACAGAAATCTGGAAACCTTTTGTTCCTTTTCAGATTCTTGGTAACATCAAAATACCACTTTTATATACAGCCAGTGGTGTAATCTCTCGATTAGGAAAAAAAAAGGCAGGCATTAAAGACGACTCTTTGGAAAATATGCGTGAGCTGCCTTTTCATTAAAGCTTAAAACTATTTGGGAGAAGATTTCTCCTCCAGGAGCCTTCTCATCTATAAAAGTCTTGCCTCCCCCTCCATCTCTCTTTCTCTCACTCTCTTAGTCACTCACTCTTTTCATCCTCCCACTGTCTAATTCTCCCTCTCTCTCCCCCTCTCTCTCTCTCTTCCTCTGTTCTGCATTCCTAGTCTATGAAGCGTTGGTCTAGAAAGGCAGTGAATAGTTCAGAGAGAGAAGCTCAGGTGTGTGTATGCGTGTGACTGTGTGTGTGTGTGTGTGTGTGTGTGTGAGAGAGAGAGAGAGAGAGACAAGAGAGAGTGTGTGTGAAAGGGGAAGGTACGTGAGAGGAAGCGTGAGTGTGTTTGTGCATGTGTACAGTATGTGTGTGTGTGTGTCTGTGAAAGGGGAAGGTACGTGAGAAGAAGAGTGTGTGTGTGTGAGTCCTGCCTCATGCAGCTCCTAGAGCACAAAGACGTGGCCAACCGCAGACGTGTCCTCACCCCGGACGTCTGGATCCCACATGCCCCCAAAGACGAGCATGACATCACCACCCGTCACCCTCCTCCCTCCTGTAAAACCCAAACCACTGCTTCACACATCTCACATCTCACATCTCCGCCACCCTCTTCTCCAACCTGCACATCCACCTGAGGAAAACCCAATGTACCTGATAATGTAAACATATCCAATGTATGTCTAAAAATATATATTTCCATATGTGTGATAACGTGGTCTGATGAGACTAAGTATTTTTGTTCATGGAGACACATTTGCTAAAAGGATAGGAATGTGAGAAAAGCCAAAGCGATATGCTAATTACTAGCTCAACAGAAACGCTGAGGTCGCACACAAGTTGTGTATTCTGAATCCACACATGTCCCAGAGAAGAAGTGCACAAAAGTGTTTGCTCTTTTCGACAGACTCCCGCTGTGCTCGATACTGAAGACGCCTTAATTGCACGAGTGGTCTTCCGACTCCTTCACTTTGGTGACCATTCAGGCAATGCGAAGCCCGCTGCTTGGTAACCCCTCGCCACTTTTATGTGCCTCTCTACCAGCTAATAAAGAGCATTTTTGAGAGGGCTGGTTTTGATGGGGGTTCATAAATAACATCCTCGTGCTTGCCTTATCATAAGCCCCCCCCCCCCCCCCCCCCCCCACACACACACACACACACACACACACACAGACACAAAAACACACAACCCTAAAGAGATCTAAGCTTGGCAGACACGGACAGCTCTAGTGAGGAATGCAGAGAGTCTGAACAACGAATCACCATATTAGGCTTCAGCTGTTCTTGTAGAGCTCTAAAAACCAGTCATCATCACTCCATAGCTCTCCCTCCCCCTCTCTATCAAGATAAAGTCATTCACCGAATCTGAAGCTGATGCACTGCTCAGAGTTATGTCTGTGAGGGCCTGGAAGAGGCAGCGTGCTGCTCTTGGACCGGAGGCCGCTGCTCTTTCTGTTCTCTCTCCTGCCCAGTTTATTAGTCCTCTCCGAACGACCGCAGATGCTCTCCGGCTGCCAGATCCCTCCTGCAAGTGGCCTTCGCCTCGAAAACCGCCCATTAAAGGGGAAAAAAGCGAGGCTATTTCTGCAGCGTGGCCAGGGTCAGCTAAAAAGCCCAGAGCAGCCATGTGTGTGCGCCGTCCACAAATTTCCCCCCTCGGTTCGGGCACATAAAAAAAAAAGCACTCTAATGCTGCCTCCCTTTTTTCCAACCCTTCTTCTAAGCACAACGGCATCAACACGAATCAGACCTGAATCTCTTTGAGAGCAGTTACCCAAAAGCACTCCCATAAACGGGACCTCAATACTCATGTACATAAACACAAAATTGCATACTTTCACTGCCTGAGGGTTGTTTTCTCTCTTTCTCTCTCTCTTTCTCTCTCTTTTCTCCTCACGGCTTGTGATAAAGGCTTGTGCAGTGCTTGCTGCGGTGTCTGAATATGTTTAGTCTGGGAGCAACAGGAAGGCTTGTGGTTTTTGACAGAGATAAAAGACTGCCTCCCCCAGTCAGGAACGCTGCCATGCCGTGCTTCGCTGATATTACATCACCCCTCTCTCCCGTTAACGGGGCAGATGGACGGTTTAGTCGGAGTCTGCAGTGGGCACGGTGCCCTACGTAGTGCTCACTGCCCAACCAGATGCAAACGCATTTGAGCCGTGCCATCATGGCGTCCATCACACTGCTAGGACAGGTTAAAGGCTAGGATGGAGCACGGGGGGAGATCACACAGCTAGGACAGGTTAAAGGCTAGGATGGAGCACGGGGGGAGATCACACTGCTTGGACAGGTTAAAGGCTAGGATGGTGCACGGGGGGAGATCACACTGCTTGGACAGGTTAAAGGCTAGGATGGTGCACGGGGGGAGATCACACTGCTTGGACAGGTTAAAGGCTAGGATGGTGCACGGGGGGAGATCACACTGCTTGGACAGGTTAAAGGCTAGGATGGTGCACGGGGTGAGATCAACCGACACACAGAGCCCACCCACATCCTCGCCTGTGATGACTTTGCAGGCCTAAACACATTAAACATCCATAATGAGAGAGGAAATTCCCATCTCCTCTCTCTCTGCCACACTATCTGTCTCATTCTCTGTCTCTCTCTCTCTCTCTCTCTCTCTCTCTCTCTCTCTCTCTCTCCCCACTCTGACTCTGTCCATGTGTGATGCCTGATCTCATCACTGTCCCCAGAGTCCACTTTGTGGAGATCAAAGTCCTGTCTGGTTCTGGCTGCTCTGGTGCCCCTGCTCTGCAAGCGGCCGGCCTCCTGTTTGGCAGGCTGGGAATCACCTGTAGTGGCTAATTAGGCAAGCGGTATGTCATTGTTGGCGTGGCGACCGGGCTGCGGTCCGCTAATACCCGGCGCATTAGCTGCCATTGTGCCGCTGCAGCGCGCTCCAAAAAAAATGCTGAGCCGCAGCACACTCGCACACGCTCCTCCCACACGACATCGCCAGCCAATCAAAATGCTCCGCAGTCATAATAACATCAGACAAAATCCCCATAGCATCGTGGCCAACAGTCAATGGGAGATGAGCAGCCAAAGTGGTTTGTTGAAGTCGGACGTTCATAGTGGACTCGGCCATGGGGCCTCCTATATATTTGGTTAGGTAGGCCACTGTTGGAGGTGGAGGAGGATGCCCCCCCTCCATCTGACTGGGTAACAAATGCCAAAGCACCCTAAAGTGCACCTCCAGAGAGAGAGAGAGTGGGGTCATGTATGGATGTTGGGGTGTAGAGCACATGTTGCAGTGATTTCCCAATGTGAAAAAATAACTTCTCTGGCTTCTGACTGGCACTCGTTATGAGACAGACAGCGCTCCAGAAATAAAAGCGCCGAAGAAAGGCTCCACTGCCTCCTGCCCGAAGAATAACAACCAAAATGGATTCCAGAGCCCCAGTCCGGGCAAATTTGGTGCAAGGGAGTTTGAGTTGCCCCTCAAGCACAGTCTCGATGTCTCTCTCTCTCTCTCTCATTCTCACTCACTCCCTCCCTCTTTATCTTTCTGTCTCTCTCCCATTCTCTCCCTCTCTTTCACTCTCGGTCAATTTCTCTCCCTTTTTCTTTTTCCATCTCCCTCGCCTATTTATTCAATCTCTCTCTCTCTCTCTCTCTCTCTCTGTCTCTCTCTCTCTCTCTCTCTCCTTCCCTAACATTTCCCCCCATCTTTCTCTGATTAGCTTCACAGCTGATTCTCATTACCTCCCTCCTATATTATTCCAGCCCAGGCCTCGGAGGTGAGCGGCAGAAAAGAGAAGAAACGTTTACTTTCCCAGTGGCCAAATCCTTTCATACTCAGAGCCTCCAGTAGTCCTGTCCTTCAATAAAAGTGCTCGGCAGAGCCAGAGGTTGAGACAAAGACAGAAATGAGAGATTGTGTTCCCATTAACACTTGCCCTGCAGATGACATCGTCCACAAAGACTCTGGGATATAAAATACCTAATCCGACGCTATTTGCATTAAACATGGTTTCAGTTGGCCCAGGTCCCATTTTGGAGAGGTTTGTTTTTTTTACTAATAGTGCAGTTGAAGCATCCCTCTTGTCAAATGAATAAAATAACACTGCCTCATGGTGTTTGACAAAAGACTGTCTTATTTCAACATGACTATAAATTATGCTTTTAAATACATGTTGTAGACAGATGGGCAAATGAGAGTGGGCTGAGTGTGTGAACGGATGCAAGTTTGTGTCCTCCCTCCGGAGCCTAGTGTGATTTTTGTGTCCGTTACGTAATAATAACAGTAACGTCAAGGATACTGCTGGCGCTTTTCGCAGTGCAAGGCCTGGATCTTTTATTGTTCTCCAGTAAAACACAGAAGGGGGGAAGAGGACACCAAAATAACCGCCGCCTCCGCCGCGAGTGCAGAGCCGGACTCGAGAGGAGACGAGTCGTCCGTGGCACGCCTGAGTGCAAATAAACCTTCGGAGTGCTGGAAGTGCTGGGCTGGTGGTTGGCAGGACAGCAGGAAATGACATGATTAATCTCAGGCCGAGACGGGAAATGACACGGTGTGGAAAGCGGCGCAGCGGCTGTATCCCACCGAGCACAAAGGCCACAGTGGCAGATTCTATCTGGCCCACCGATCCCCGCCGCCCTCCTCCTCTCTGCCACAGTAACTGCCTCACAGGCCCAGAAGGTGCAGTGCCGAACAGGATGCAACCAGGAAAGAAATGAGCGATTAACTCGCCTGCGATTCACAGGAAATGATGTTGAGGCCATAAACACACACCTTTCCTGCAGGCACGGCCCATGCTGACACATCCGAATCACCGACCGCAATCTCTCCCCAAATCTGGCCATTAAACATTGCTTGTTAGTCACACACACAACGAGCCTTGGCCTCCTCTAACCTTCCATGCTTTGTACGTGATTAACACTTTATCCAGAATCATATCAGCCTTATAATGAACTCTACTGGCGGGCTCCTCCGGAACAACCATTTTGACTTAATCCTGGGATCAAAGCAAGGAGCACCATATGGATTGTATTAAGACATACGCCCACTTTCCTTAGGTTTCCCAGAGCTCGTATATCAGGCGCTCTCCAAAACACTGACAGGTCCTCTATTTTAAGTCCCATCGACCGAGCCCACAACAACCCATGCATGCTGTAATTTCTGGGTTTCGCCAAGACTTAATTGTCTGGTTTAGCAGTAAACATAAATTTGTTGCTAGCTGGACCTTTCAGCGTGGTTTCAACTCGGAGTGCAGACAGAAACATTTACGTTGCTTAGTGAGAAAACATGCTGCAAGCGATCCTCCGAGAGAGATTGCGGACAGACTTGCGGTGGGTAGAGCACCACAAAACGCAACAGACACGACAGACTCCAACACAAAGCCGCCTGGAGCGGAAAAACGACCAAAACAAACAACACAGTGCTCATTGAAAGGTGAAAATGACATGTTCTGGCGCTGGTCAAAAAATAACGTCTTGTAATTTGATATTTCAGAGTGGTACTGGCACAACATGCAGCTCTGAAACGCAGCTTAGGTTGCACGATTCGAGTGTCCAAGCAAATGCAAAAAGGCGCTGGCACGTTCTCAAGGCCACTTAGCACGAAATGAAGTTTTCTGCCCCGTGCTGTTGTGAGGCCATCTGCTTCCTGTCCGAGGGCACCTGACTCATCTCATGGTAATTGGTCAGGTGACTGAGCACGACTGTTTTGAGCAGCAAGGCCGCTCTGCACTGAGAATTTCACTGTGTCTTGCACCAGAAACACACACACACACACACACACACATACATACAGTCAGAGTGAAGGTTCAGATGAAGAAAACAGAGAGTAGTCTGTTTCTTTAAAGAAGAAGAGACAGATGGAGACAATGAAATACACTATCCACTGTAGAGGGTGAAGCTCTATCTACCCCCCATCGTCACGTGATTGACGATGCTCTCTCAACGGAAAATAACTGTATTACTACTGTAGGAAACTAATGGCGGTAGCAGTAAACTCCTTTCAGCGGGTATCTTTCGTTACTTCGGGTAAACTCTCCCTGCGTTTCCTGCCCCTCCGGCAGGATTAAAAAACAAGCGAGCGCTGGCCGGCGCAGTCCAAATGAAACAGCGGTTACGTCAGCAGCCGTCAGCACCCGGCGCTCCGCACACCCTGTTCAGATCGGAGGGCCCGATCGGCCGTGGAGATCCTGTTCAGACAATGCGGCGTTTCCCCCCCGCTAACGCCAAATCAAAACAGGCTTTGGAGCAGGGAATGGACAGTGAAAACAGAGAGAGACCCCCCCCCACACCCCACGTCCCGCCATCACCCCCGACCCCCCCAGAGCAGCAGTGGCACAGGGTGGGGGTGGTAGGAGAGCATGACGGGGGTCATGTGTGAGGGCCAGTGGGGCAGTTGGTGTGAAGTGGGGCAAAATCAGGAATGAGAGGGAGGTAAGGGGCAGTTGGTGTGTTTGTTGGGTAGATGAGGGGTGGGGGGGTTATGGGTTGGGTCAGGGGAGGCTTGAGTGCTGGGGGTAGGGGGGCACAATCTGGGATTAGTTTTCAGTGGACTGACAGGGACCCCAGCCCCAGCACCGCTGTGCACTTCAAAGGGCCGCAGTATCACGAGCGACCTGCCCCTGGAACTCCAGCCTTTGTCTGGCCTTTCGCCTGGAATGTCAGACTTTTCATTTTGAGACTTTTTAATGCACTGCTGTTGTTGTACTTGTTGCATGATAACACAATTTGAAAGAGCTAAAACATAGTAAAAGATTCATATTTGGTAAAATGCTGATAAATGAAACATTCCCTAATATATGGAAAAGGGATTTCCTCTGAAAAGCTATTTACACAAATATATCTGCACAGCTCTAATTTTGCATCTACACCCACCTCACACACACTCACACACACACAGACACACACACTCACACACACACACACTCACACACACACACACTCACTCACACACACACACACACACACTCACACACACTCACATACACACACACTCACACACACTCACACACACACTCACACACACACACACACACTCACACACACACACACACACACACTCACACACACACACACACACACTCACACACACACACACACACACACACACACACACTCACACACACACACACACTCACACACACACACACACACACACACCCCTGGTTCTCTCTTCATGTGGTTTGAGGAAAACTCAGCGGCGGAACAACTCCATTTCACACTCGGGATTTCACACATCAGTGTATGCAGACAAACAGGTATTGAGAGTGGACACAACATCCGTCAATGCCCTCAGCCAGAGTCCCAACTATCCTCACCAGCCTTAGGCTGGAGGGTAGGGAGGGGTGGTAAAGGGGTGGTAAGGGGGAGGTAGGGGGGGCAGTTGTGTCTCCCTCCAGACTGGCTACTCTCCTTGTCCAAATGCCCTGACGCTCCTTAATCCAGTTTTGCCCCGTCTTGGCAGTGTTGCCAGGTCCTGACAAAGCCCGCCACTGTTTCCTCGGATTCCTCTGCAGCGGCCCACTGAGTTCCTGCAGATGTTCCGAGGGAGGGGGATTCTTTCAGCCGACGGCCGACTGGACACTGGCTACTACAGTAATCTGCCTTTTCAACGGTCTTACACTGTTTTTTTTTTTTCTTAACTTTTTATTTCGTCATGCTCTTCCACTTCTACTTGTTCTCGGCGTGGTCAGTTTTAAAAGTCTTCACTGTTTGTTTTTTGCTGGGTGCTCTTTCACCAATCTCCAGGTCGAGACACCTCCTTAAACTAAAATGTCTTCACTGGACATGTTCTTAATGGACAGATTCAAAACGCCCACATGCAGCAGCACGTGCACCTTCTTCAGGGCATAACACAACACTTGTGAAAAGAGAGAGTGTGTGCGTGTGCGTGTGCGTGTGCGTGTGTGTGTGTATGTGTGTGTGTGTGTGTGTGTGTGTGAGGAGGGGAGGGGGTGGTTGTAAGGGACTGTGAGATTAACTGATGAGGGCAGTAATTTTGATTGTGAAAACTCATGATGCTGCTCAAAGTGTCAGCGCTGGTGATCTGAAGAAGCCACAACAGTAACTGATGTGCACAGCAGTCCTTTTCACATCTACCTGCACTGCTGCTGCTCAGGCAGGCTGCTCCTCGTTAACTGCTATTGTCTGGTTGTTTGTATGCCTTTTCGTTTGTTTACAAGCCCGAGGCTAGGCTTTTTATCCAAGATGATTCAATGAGACCCTCTAAAAAAGGTTCAAAATTGCAGCATGTGTGTGATGCTATCAAATAGTGGCCACTGAAATAGCATTATCTTCAAAGGGAGGAAATAGAGATGGTAAAAACGGAGAAGTTTGCACAAGGGCATCTTAGATTTGAAAACATCATGGATGCTATTACTTGGAATTAAATGGACTGCGTGAGTCTTCAAAGGCTGGAGATAGCGAGGGTTTTTAGCTTTGATGGGGACAGCAGCGCAACTTATGTCACCAGCGCTGACACAACAAAGGTCTTTCACCGCCCCGACGAAAAGAAAAGAAAAAAAAAACAGATGTCAGCTATTTGGGCTGCCATGGCGACGGGTCTGTGTGTTCCTTGCGGAGGGCTCAAAACAAGCGACAATCACGGTGTCGCATCACACAGACGATTCTCCACCCGTGGCCACAAGGGCTTGCCTAAACTTTTCCATCCCACCTCAAACACACACACACACACACACACACACACTCCAAGTGGCCATCAGCTGCACACAGTCAAGAGTCATACTGTATGTGTATATGTGTAAATGTGTGTGTGTGTGTGTGTGTGTGTCTATATCTCCAAAACCAGATATCCAGAAAATAACAATCACACGTGAAACCTGGACCAACCTGACAAGACCAGCCCCGACAGTGATACTGAGACCAGAGGCATAACCAAGCAGGAATGCTGCACGCTGGAGCTGCCTAAACACAAACGTCTGTCTCTGCCACAGACCACCTAGGAAGCCACGTCAACTCCCGTCACGGAGGTTACCCACTACACTGTCGCAGCAGAGACCACCTCCGTGTGGCGGGACTGAACTTCCAACTGCCTTATCAGCATTGATTAGCACTAACGGGGGGACCATGGAGAGTAGAGTTTCGTCAAAACATTTACACAATGACCGACATTTGGATTAGGTGAAGTTAGTGTGATAACTCCAACCCCAACCTAGACTTCACGGCTGAGAAACACTCTTCTCCATGTGTCTCCTATAGCATTTGTTTTTTTTAATTATTATTATTCTTCTGAAGCGTGTTCTGAGTGCAGCTGCTGTCTCTGTAGTGGAGCTCAGTGGGAGAAAGGGAGAGCAGAGCTGCTGGGGCCACTGCAGACGCAGGGGATGTGTAGAGAAGGCTTTTAGCGGTCCACTAGCATGGGGATGTGAAGAGAAGGCTTTTAGCGGTCCACTAGCATGGGGATGTGTAGAGAAGGCTTTTAGCGAGATGTATAGAGAAGGCTTTTAGCGGTCCACTAGCATGGGGATGTGTAGAGAAGGCTTTTAGCGGTCCACTAGCATGGGGATGTGTAGAGAAGGCTTTTAGCGAGATGGTGTAGAGAAGGCTTTTAGCGGTCCACTAGCATGGGGATGTGTAGAGAAGGCTTTTAGCGAGATGTGTAGAGAAGGCTTTTAGCGGTCCACTAGCATGGGGATGTGTAGAGAAGGCTTTTAGCGGTCCACTAGCATGGGGATGTGTAGAGAAGGCTTTTAGCGAGATGTGTAGAGAAGGCTTTTAGCGGTCCACTAGCATGGGGATGTGTAGAGAAGGCTTTTAGCGAGATGTGTAGAGAAGGCTTTTAGCGGTCCACTAGCATGGGGATGTGTAGAGAAGGCTTTTAGCGAGATGTGTAGAGAAGGCTTTTAGCGGTCCACTAGCATGGGGATGTGTAGAGAAGGCTTTTAGCGGGATGTGTAGCGAAGACTTTTAGCGGTCTAGCATGGGGATGTGTAGAGAGGCTTTTAGCGGTCCACTAGCATGGGGAAGTGTAGAGAAGGCTTTTAGCGGTCCACTAGCACGGGGATGTGTAGAGAAGGCTTTTAGCGGTCCACTAGCATGGGGAAGTGTAGAGAAGGCTTTTAGCGGTCCACTAGCATGGGGATGTGAAGAGAAGGCTTTTAGCGGTCCACTAGCATGGGGATGTGTAGAGAAGGCTTTTAGCGAGATGTGTAGAGAAGGCTTTTAGCGGTCCACTAGCATGGGGATGTGTAGAGAAGGCTTTTAGCGGTCCACTAGCATGGGGATGTGTAGAGAAGGCTTTTAGCGAGATGTGTAGAGAAGGCTTTTAGCGGTCCACTAGCATGGGGATGTGTAGAGAAGGCTTTTAGCGAGATGTGTAGAGAAGGCTTTTAGCGGTCCACTAGCATGGGGATGTGTAGAGAAGGCTTTTAGCGGGATGTGTAGCGAAGACTTTTAGCGGTCCAGCATGGGGATGTGTAGAGAGGCTTTTAGCGGTCCACTAGCATGGGGAAGTGTAGAGAAGGCTTTTAGTGGTCCACTAGCACGGGGATGTGTAGAGAAGGCTTTTAGCGAGATGTGTAGAGAAGGCTTTTAGCGGTCCACTAGCATGGGGATGTGTAGAGAAGGCTTTTAGCGAGATGTGTAGAGAAGGCTTTTAGCGGTCCACTAGCATGGGGATGTGTAGAGAAGGCTTTTAGCGGGATGTGTAGCGAAGACTTTTAGCAGTCCAGCATGGGGATGTGTAGAGAGGCTTTTAGCGGTCCACTAGCATGGGGAAGTGTAGAGAAGGCTTTTAGCGGTCCACTAGCATGGGGATGTGTAGAGAAGGCTTTTAGCGGTCCACTAGCATGCATGGGGATGTGTAGAGATGGCTTTTAGCGGTCCACTAGCATGGGGAAGTGTAAGAGAAGGCTTTTAGTGGTCCACTAGCATGCATGGGGATGTGTAGAAAAGGCTTTTAGCGGGATGTGTAGAGAAGGCTTTTAGCGGGATGTGTAGAGAAGGCTTTTAACGGTCCACTAGCATGGGGATGTGTAGAGAAGGCTTTTAGCGGGATGTGTAGAGAAGGCTTTCCTCCACTAGCATGGGAGATCATCAGTGCCCGCGGGCCAGTGGCCTCTGCTGGGCTCTTTTGTCTGAGACAGCTGCATGTGTGTGTGTGTGTGTGTACTGGTCATGCTGCATGTGTGTGTGTGTGTGTGTGTACTGGTCATGCTGCATGTGTGTGTGTGTGTGTGTGTGTGTGTGTGTGTGTACTGGTCATGCTGCATGTTGGGGCAAGAGGGGCCTTTCTCTGTATTTGTCTGTCTGTGTCTCATTCTTTCTCTCTCTCTCTCTCTCTGTCTGTCGCGCCATTTTCTGTCCTTTCCTTTGCTTTTTGTCTTCCTTCCTTTCTTTCTCTCTCTCTCTCTCTCTCTTTTGCCCTCCTACTGTCTCACCCTTTCTCTCTATTTTCCTTTCTTTTCCCCACTCTCTTTTTGTGCCCACATCCCTTCTTTCTCTCTCTCTCAGACATGTTGTTTTAATGGGGCTGAAAGGCGCTGTGTGAGGGAGGAAATCCCCACTCACTGATTCACCGCTGCTGGCCATGACTGTGTGTGTGTCCAGGCCTCATTTAAACAGAACACTAAACACTGAGCGCCCTACACATGCACACACACTTTCTCTCTCTCTCTCTCACACACACACACATACATACACTCTCTCACAGACACACACACACTCTCTCACACACATATACACATACATACTCTCTCTCTCTCCCTCACACACACACACAGAGAGAGAGAGAGAGAGACATTTACTGACTGACATACACACACACACACCACTCATTCACACACACACTTTCTCCTTTACCTGCCAAAGGTCTCCTGAATAAATAACCCTACACTGTCCCTGGGTGTATTCACTACATCTCAAGCATGTGCTAACGTTTAAAAATAGTACTGGCACAAAAATCCCATGCTCTACATGCTCTGAACTGCTGAAAGGACTGCTGTAGGGCACCAGAAAGTGACCAGTCTCATTTCTCTGACACCGACTGGGCCTGGTTTGGGCTTGTCAGAGTAACCAGGGGTCCTGGGAAAAAGGGCCGAACTGAAAAAACAACATGTGGAGACCTAATAAGACTTTCAGATTTGTGAACACCTGAATCACAAAGGGATTTGACAAAAAATAAATGTTTTTTTGTGAGAAAAACACACACACACACACAAACAAATACAGTACTGTACACTCTGCCCTGTGTGTTGCGGTGATTATATATAAATGCATTTCAGCGTTCCCCATCCCAAGAGAAGCTTATACATACATGCTTTTCAGTGCACTCCAAGGGTAAATTATAGATGCATGCAATTCAGTGGCAAACTCAAAGTGCAAAACTTCAAACGCATTGTGAGGGCCAACCTAACCAGAAAACCAAAGGCTCTCTGGAGACCAGACACACAGGCAATCAAGTTAATGCAAGGAGCAAACCCCATTCAAGGAAGCACAACAATGTCATTATTGTACAAAAAAAAAGAAAAACAACAAAGCAACGGACAGTGACATTTTGTTCGGAACTTGGTCCAAACCTCCATTTGCTTACAATACTCAAGTCAGAAAGCATCATGGCTTTCCCCTCAAGTAACAAAAATAATTACAAGCTACACAGAGGTTAAGTAACAGTTCTGGTCTTGAGATATTTCCCCTCGTAAACCTTTAACTCTTTAAGACATAACTCCAGCTGGAGGTAGGGGGGTGGGGGTAATTTAAAGAACAAAAATGCAGTTGCTGGAGGGATTGCATTAGAATCATGATTCTTTCCCCTGTTTCGTCATTGTGGTTTCTCCTGCTAGGCCAGCAGCAGTGGTTTGTTGGAGGTGGGGGGGGGAGAAAAAAGAGAAAAAAATGAAAACAAAAACAAAGTGAAAAAAAAAAGTCAGAAGTCTGTAAAAGTCTGCAAAAGCGATCGAGTCTAAAGATGGGATTAGGTCATGATGATGCCTTGGGAAAGTACGCTATTAGAATTTGAGCAGACGAGAGTCCGCGCCGGCGGAACGCCATGCCAGGAGCCGGGGCTGGAGCGGGCCGGGGCTGGCGTGGAGAGGAGCGGGGCCTCGGAGGCTTCCAGGTGCCGAGGAAAACTATGACTCCATATTCCATCCGCAGGAACCGAGAGAGAGAAAAAATACCCCTCCCTCCCCCCTCAGATTGACAGACTTGAAAATGACACATTGAAATTAAAGTCTCCCTCCCCTCGCTCAGAAAAGAACTTTTTCATTTCCACAAAGGGGGATTCGGCTTTCACAGCACATTCATCAAAGAAGTCTTTTTCCTCCCTTCTCTCTCCCCACTGGATGGATTTTGCTATTGTCTGCTGAAACAGTCAACCGGGGTCTGCAGGAGCCATCAGCCATCAGCAGGGGATGTGTACCACAGAGAACCTGACTGGGAAACGGATCTGGCACAGGGCCGGGGTGGAATCGCCACAAAGGCCGGTTCCTTCAGCTTCTATGAGTCACATTTGTGTGTGTGTGTGTGTGGGGGGGGGGGGGGTAAAGACTGGTGCAATGCTGTTTGTAAACATGATATCTGAGAGGAACCTCAGATGTGGCCTGATTATGGAAGATATAGATAGACAAATAGATAGATAGATAGATAGATAGATAGATAGATAGATTGATAGATTTATAGATAGATAGATACAGTAGATAGATAGATAGATAGATAGATACAGTAGATAGATAGATAGATAAGTAGGTAGGTAGGTAGATAGATAGATTGATACACTGATTGATAGACTGATAGATTGACGTACTGTAATTGTTTGATCCCTAAAGGCAAACTTGGCATGTACAACGGTTTTTGGCAAAGGTCCAGATCGGTCCCAAAGTCAAGCTTTCTGAAGCACATTTGTGTGTGTGTGTGTGTGTGTGTGGAGAATGCCGCAGTCCTGTTTGTAAAAACCTCAGATGTTATCAGGTTGGCATCGGACCTCCACAGATTGAAACACCGCATGTCTGCCTGTGGTGTCAACTCTCACAGGAGGAGTCACCATGGCCCCTATCACGTTGCACTGCTGAATCAGAGCATTACTGGTCCCCATCCGTCCACCTGTCTGTCCGTACGTCCGTCCACACGAATGTGTGTCCCCTTTGGGAGGAGCTGTCCAGACACATTTTACAAGAGTCAATTTGGGAACCTCAGGCGAGATCACCTTAGAGTTCATGAATTCACCAACAAGGTCGCCACAAGCCTGTGGTTTGGGGGCTGGCTAGGCCAATTACGGTCGTCGGGTGACAGAGTAAGATGACTGACCTGGAGGTTCCACTCTGTCCACCCCTCATACACACACACATTGTGTGTGTGAGTGTGTGTGTGTGTGTGAGGGGGCTGAAGAAAATACCCAAGTTTCCAGTTTCATGACCTACTTACGGCTCCACGGCAGGCAGACATACTCCAAAGGTCTAATGTGGCCCTGTGTGTTCTCCTGTGGCTCTCGCGAAGTCATGAGCTTAGCAACTTCAGGCTTATTTTTACTTCTCTTTAATTAACGGATGGATGGATAGACTGGGGCTGTAGGGGTACAGAGAGGAAGAGAAGAAGAGAGGAAGAGAAGAAGAGAGAGAGAGAGAGAGAGAGAGAGAGAGGGAGAGAGAAAGGCTCAGGAGGAATTAAATGGAGTGAGTGTGAGTGTGACTAGGTGAGAGAGAAAGAGAGAGAGATGAGATGTGAGAGAGAGAAGAGAGAATGGGTGTGAGTGCATGGGAAAGAGTGAGTGAGTGAGTGAAAGAGTGAGTGCTTGAGTGAGTGGGAGAGTGTGTGAGTGAGTGAATGAGCGAGTGAGTGTGAGTGAGAGAGAACAAAAAAAAGTAAAAGTGAAAAACTGTGGGCGGGACAGGAGGGTGCACTCAAGTTCGGACACTCTCGACTCTAAAGCAGAAGGAATGCTTTGTTTTGCCATTTCATGAGGTCATGTTATGATAACCCTCCACATGAAAATATTTATATGCTCAGTGGAGCACGGAAGAAAGAGCCTTCTAATAAAGGAACAGTCCAGACATTTTGCTTAAGTACCCGTTAACATCACTGTGCAAGCATTACTAACAGCATGCTTGAGTTTTTAGTCTTGCCAACAAATCTTTTCAAAGTTTTAGGGAAGTTTTCCCTACGATTTACTTCACAACAGTCACCTTCCACATGAACTCACATAAACACTGATAAGTGATTATGATGCTCTCTGGATTGGAGCTCTGATATCTGGCATATGAAGTCTATCTTGTTACGAGGAAGGACATGTTGTAAGGCGGCGGAGTGGCCAGACATAATAATTGATGGCAGATTGTCCTGTCCTCCTCAGGCGCAAGTCCTGCTCAAGTTCAGGAAGAAAGCCCACATCCTCCCCGCAGCACCAAACACACATCCCACTGGCTTTATCCAGTTCATAATCCACCCCCTTTTCAAAACATCATTTTGAAATGTGCAAGTAATAAAATTAAAGAGACATGCGTTTAACATTCGAGAATGGAGAGGAAAAAGATGTCCACCCACCCAAACCACCTCCGTCCTTCAACAACCCCCCCCCCCCCCCCCACCCCCACCCCAACATGCATGAGGCAGATTACATTTCTCCCGCGGCAGGAAATCAAATCTACAAGCCACTTTGGAGCGGAAATTAAAGAGAACAACACGGTTTTAAACAAAAGCCCCATGAAGCTTTGCAGAGAAAGCCTCACTCATCAACCAGCACCACCATTAGCCTGACGGAGACCACTGTTCCTGGGCCACATTTAGCCCTCATCTGGAACAGACTCCGCGGACCTGCGCCAGATCCGGTTCTGATCTGGCCCAGGTATGGCGGCTGTCTGGCGACAGCCATCAGCAAGGCATTATGGGGGAAGCTCACACACAGCGAGCGCTTGCAAACACCCCCGCGGCTCGTCTAGTCGGAGGATAAACACAGAGATCCTCTCCCATGCGCACATGCGTGGTAGGAAAATAAAACACGTTTGTGAAAACATTCAAAGCTATTTGAGTTTCCAGTTTGAACCAATCAAGACTCAGCCCGACTCCCAGAACTGCTGATGATCTCTGGACCTTGTCTCAATCTTAACTGGTGTTTTTCCCCTTTCTTGCTCTCCAAAACGGTCTAATAAACAGAGTTGCCTCAGGGATATTAATAGAAGAGAGCGATGACATTTTCAAGATGCAGAACTGAGGGAAATGAGAGTGGGCGTAGTGTATGAACACACACACACACAAACACACACACACATGCGCACACGCACATGCATAAACACACAAACACAAACACAGAAAGAGAGAGACAGAGAGAGATAAACACGCACAAACATAAACACACAAACACAACATTTCCTCAGTATTGCATCCAAAGGTCCCAGTCCTTTTATGGCGAGGTAATCAAATCAAATCCCAAACACACGCTGCAAGTCCCGAATCTCTATTTCTAGATAGTTCTATTAATAATGCTGAGAGGAGAAGAAAGCCGCAGCTGCAACACCAGGGCCACACAGCTGGATCCATCACGCGGGGGGCGGCCCCTCATGCCTCGTCCAATCCCATCCGTCCTCCCTCACTCCTCCTCCAATCATATCCGTCCTTCCTCACTCCTCGTTCCAATCCCATCACATCCTCCCTGGGGCCCGCAGAAGGCAGTGGCAGGCCTCAGCAGAAAAAAAAAGAGGGGGATCATGGGAAATAATAAAAGTGAACATCAAGACATTTTCTGGGCCGTCAGAAGGTTTCTTCTGTTCTTCTTCTGCTTCCACTGCTTTCACAAACATTCCCCTCTTGACAGGCACCATGTGACGCCAACCAGCCTCTCTGGTGCTGGAAACCAGATGTCAGGCTGAAAAAGAAAACAGCTTAAACACACAAAAAAACAAGATTCCCTCACTTTCTCTCTCTCACACATTCCTTCTCTCTCTTTCCTTCACTGTTAATTGCCAATTGGGCTGCACTTCCGATAACACGCCCTAACAAACTCGGCTGACCTCGTCACTCTGCACGGGCGGCAATTAGGCAGTCTTCGGGCACAGCCAATTACCCCTTGGCCACCAGGCGACGCTTCATGTGCTCCTACTCTCCCTTATCATTTATCCTCCTCTTCCTCCTCCTCCTCTCCCTCCTTCTCTTCCACTTTGTCAATGAAGGGTGAAGTTCTGAGTTATGTATAAAAGATGATAGCCACTTTTTCATTTGTCTTTTTTATAACACACAACCTGGGAATGAGTCGAGCCTGCTCACTCCACTACCCAAACCCCAGGAGCAGGGGAAAGGGTCCAGTCTGAGGCGGGAGTGAGTTTGTAACATGGCTGCCAACCTCTGGTATGGGAGTCGGGTTTTTGGCCCTGCCGGAGGCTTGCGTGAAATCCAGAGGATGTCACGTTTCACCCAGAATTACTTTCAGCGCCGGCCGGAGCCTAACGAGTGGCAGGCCAGCGCCTGCAACACGAGCCCTCAGGACAGCGCAAGGACGGGGGGGGGGGGGCGGGGGTTGAGGAGGATGTGGCCGAGAATTATAATGTTACCACTTTTCCCCCCTTTTCAGAGGCGGTCATTCGTGCCATTGTTGAGCTGGCGCGACCCAGCGGAGATTAGAGATTAAAACCCTGGCGGTCTATCGAGAGACCTGCAATGTTTAGTCTCGCCAGTGCCCTCCCACTCCCCCCCCCCCCTCTAAGTTTGATAGGGGTGGGGTGGGTGGTGTTGTGGTGGGGATGGGGAAGAGACAAGCTGAGCCTCTGCAACGACTGCGCAAATAAAGCCCGGCTCCTATGGGGCTCCTACAGGGATAGCAGTCCACAAAGCTGCCCCAGGTCTCGCCTGCTGATACTGCTGAGCCTCTGCATATGTAAGTGACACACGCACACACACACACACACACACACACACACACACACACACACACACACACACACACACACACACACACACACACACACAGACAGGAGTGTGTGTGCAGAACAAGAGAAAACACTTGTTTCCATGTGTGTCAGTGTGTGTGTGTGTGTGTCAGTCATGGGCAGCAGCTCAGCTGCTTTCTCAGAGTGTCCCTTTTCAGCCAGACGTCCAAAGTCAACAGCCCTGGCGTGGGCCAGATACCCCCTCCAGAACCACCAAGAGAGGGCCAGGAAAGAAAGAGGGTGATAGAAGGAGAGAGAGAAAGAGAGGGAGGGAGAGAAAGGGAGAGACAGGGAGAGAGAGAGGGGGAGTATGGAGTGAAAAGAAAGAGTGAGGGGTAAAAGATAATGGGGAATGCAGGGAGATAGCAAGACAAAGGAGAGAGTGAAAAAGTGAAATTGAGAGGAGGGAGAATGAGTAAAAAAGACAGAGTGAGTGAGAGGGAACCTGAGGACAGAGACACAGGGAAGCATTACTGAGATAGGGGGAAAACGATGTGTGTGTGTGTGTGTGTGTGTGTGTGTGTGTGTGTGTTCTAATGAGAGAGAAAGGACAGACAGATTGGCAGAAAGGACTGACAGGGTGAGTCTGCGTCTGAGAGAGGAAGGACCAGGGAAAGAGATGGAAGAGAGAGAAAACACACAACACAAGATAAGAGATGAGGGCAAAGAAAAAGAAGGATGCAGAGAGCTCTGAGATGAGATGTGTTTGTGTGTGAGAGAGAGAGAGAGAGAGGGAGGGAGGGAGGGAGGGAGGGAGGGAGGGAGGAAGGGAGATTCTCCCATCCTGCCAGAGGAGATGATGCTGGGAAAACAGCAGAGAAGAGAAGAGAAGGGAAGAGAAGAGAAGAGAGCAAAGAAAAAGGGATGTAGAGAGCAATTCTGAGAAGAAGAGGGTGATGAGATGAGAGAGACAGAGAGAGAAAGAGAGAGAGAGATGAGAGGGGGGGGGGGGGGCTTCTCATCCCACCCTGCCAGAGGAGCGGATGCCAGGGCTGGAGCTTGAGAGTGCTGGCCGTGTCAGGAGGCCCCGGCAGCCCCCGGCAGCATCCATCTCCCCAGACACCATCAATTACCTCTAATTAGGCCCATGATGGTCCGCTGAGCAGAGAATGAGCTCGGTGATTAATCAGGTCTTGTCTTGCTCCTCGCACCCTTCCTCTACTCGCCCCGCGAAGGAAGGAAGAAGACAAAGAAAAAAGGAAGAGAAAGTGTGTGTGTGTGTGTGTGGGGGGGGGGGCGACAGATACCTTCTGTTTGACTTTCTTTGTGTCTTTCAGGCCTGCGCCCGTTTCAGGCGGACAGGTTTGTGATGCATTGAACATCCAGATCTCTGTGACATGCAAACAAAAGCAGACAAGCCCTTCCCAATGGCATGACAAGAGAGAATATTAATTATTTTAGTGTGGCCCTGGCAAATGACAGTACATGTCTGACGCCTTTGATGTCCTGTGTTCATAGTTAAGTCGCGCGGTTTGGATTAAAAGGCCTTACGCTAGGATTTCGCCCACCCTGTCTGCAAGTTTGCCAAGCGGTCAGTGTTTGCTCAGGGTTGGTCCAGCGGTGCCCTGTCTTTGCCCTTACCTTATCCTCTCACTCTGCTGCCCTCTCTTGTGTGCGGATGGCGAGTCCATCGGGCAGACACTTCTGGCTCGTCTCTGGCATGATGTAATGGAGGAGAGGGCCCTGGGAGCTGTCAGCTCCCAATCCACTGAGGAATGTTTCATAGGCCTGGCCTGAGGTAAGACAAATATGAAGCTATGAAGAGGATGAGAGAGAGAGAGAGAGAGAGAGAGAGAGAGAGAGAGAGAGAGAGATGGATGGATGGAGAGAGACAGAGGGAATGAGAATCTGAGAAAAGAAAAAAAGAGAGGGAAGAAGAAAAAAAGAGAGGGTGAGGAGAAGGATGGGAGAACGGGGGAGAGAAAAGCACTGAGGATAACTACTGAATATATACAGGCTTCCTGTGAGATGAAGCAGTCAAGTGCTACATAAAACCCCCTATGAGAGGCAGCGCAGTCAGTATTTCATAAGCTCTGATCATTGCTTACTAATAAGGAATTAGGGTTTTTTCCCCCCGAAGGAGTGGTTCTTGCTTCGGGGGGTTGGTGCTGGAAGTTGTACGGCAGTTCCTGTTAAGGGGGGCGGGGGGGCTCTCCCCTTTTTGGCTTAAAGTCTCGCTGAGGAGCAGAGGGCTGCGGGAGGAATTTTGTTTTGCCTAAAATGTGCACTTGAAATCACCCACCAGCTTTTACAGTTCAGCGACAAAGGGCACAACCTTGCTGTCAAGGCTCCACCACTGCGTCATTAAGCAAACAGATATGGATACATGACCGAGGGCCTTGCTCTCTCTCTCTCTCTCTCTCTCTCTCTCTCTCTACAAACACACACACACACTGTGACACACACACACATTCTTCATGCATACACCACTTGCTCACAATCAGATCACATGGAGAGAGCACCAGATGACAGGTTTCAGGGAGGGTTCAAATGGCTGGATGACACAGGCTTGAGGGATGAAGGGGGTGGCCATGATAAAAGCGAAGAAGCCTCAGCCAGCCCCAAGTGGTTAATATCACACAGAGGACATAACTTCAGCTGCACGTCAGCGAAAACACATTACACAGGGCGCAGCAGCCACTAATGAAGAGAGCTGCCGTACACATTCAAACAGTATGTAATAAAGTCTGATTTCTTTGTGTGTAGCCTACACCCAGAGAGAGAGAGAGAGAAACAGAGAGAGAGTTATTCAGTGAATGTGAGAGAGATCTTTAGTGAGAATGTACAGTAAGAGATAGAGAAATCAGAGTGGACACTTGAAGTAGGCCTATAAGCAGCACCTCAACACAAGCACATACCTTCCCTAGTGACTGATCGACAGACTTGCAGCTGACCGAAGCAATGAATCCCATATTGAGCTATTATACATAGGCACAATTTATTGTGACTTAAAGTCTTTACAGTTTTTGTAAGATGCTACCAGTCCATAAACATGGATTTGAACTCTGTGATAGCCAGCTTTGAGTTAGTGCAGCCTACTGGCATCCAATGCTGCTAGGATTAGTCTGTCAAATATGCTAGTTTGACGTGAGAAACAACCCGACAGTCGTCTGAAAGGGCTATTATTTGCAGTGCTTTGTGAAATGTTATGATGCCAGACGCCAAAAAATGTTGGGCTATGCAATATGCACACTGGACAGCTTGGATATGGCCTGAGGTTTGGCGCTCTATGGATTCCGGGGAAATTGGTTTATAAGGACTTTCCCATTCCAGGCGTCGCGCGCTGCCAAATGATTGGCCGGTTATTACCAGACGCCAAACAGACTCAATTCCGTTAGTCCTCTTCGCGAGGCAAAATAATTTCTAGTGACTCTTTCACATGTAAACCCCGCGTCTCGCTCGTGTTTTCATTGTGCCAGGGCCTAGGGTTTTAATAGTCATTGTCCAATTAGTGAATTAACGCAAACATTCTTCATAGCCTTCCAAGGTTTCATAGTTGTAAGTATTCGAGAGATGGACAAACTGTAGCCTAACCTGTGTGAGAACTGGAGGCCAAGTGACGTAACAAAAATGCATTTAATAATGGTAACTACTGTTTCCTTCCCCTAACGCCATACTGCGTGGCGATTATCTGGCAATATGAAACAGGGTTGCTTGCTCACATCTGCTTAATCTAAAAATACACAGTAATAGGTCCAGAATTGCCATATGTGCGTGCGCAGTTCACTGCACGCAATTTTGCGTGTCAGTGTTAACACAACACTCACGACTTGCCTTTGCTGAGAATAGTATAACCTCCTTGACCGTGGAGCTCACAAGGGCATTACATTCCCGGCCCACATTATGACGGCAATGCTCCAATGCACAGTTTCATCTCAAACCCAGCAGTCTGAAATAATTCCAGAAGTACACTACTGACACCATGTGGCAGTTACAGGTTCTGCAAGAATAAAGTACAGACCCAAAATGCTGTATGGAAGGTTTTATTGATTAGAAGCAAAAGCCAATAAATTTGCAAGTTTTTGCCAAGAACGGCAGAATACGCTACCAAGTCAATGACGAGTTGTCTCTAAATTATCTGCAATCACAACAGTTTTAAAGTTGACATCAGGAAGGTAAGGAATGCTCAAAACAATGTCTAAGAAAGCAGATGTGCAGATGAGCATAATAAAAGCTTTCACAATGCCAGTGACGTAAGGAAAAACAACAAAGACAGCAAGCCAGAGAGACCAAAAAGAGAAAAAACATAAGTCACATATTCCTTCGTAATTCTCATCTCAATACAGACTTTCCTCTTACACAAATATGTTAATTAAAAAAAAAAAAAAAAAAATGCTAACATTTTAAACTTATAATGAAGTTATGATGAACATGACTTCATTCACTATCGCTGTACACTAGTAACCATACTGTAAGGCCTTGTGTTTCAAAATCTCACATGAAATAAAAAGAAAACAAAAAAAATAAAAGAAAACCTTGCCGATGTCATTTCAGTCGCAGCATGGATTCCAGCAGACCTTGTCTCACCTCTAAAACACTGAAAGAGCTTTTGTTACACTAGCCATCTCCTGCACAACCTCCGTTGTGATTTGCTAAGAAGAAACCGTACAATGAACAGCGACACTGCACTCGAAAACCCTGTGGCAGGACCTCTCTTTGTCACCAGGGTGCACAGGACACAACCGGTACAGGACACAGCAACTGCATGCAGTTAAATAGCTTCTTAAGTACATTGGATGACTAGCTGGCTAGCATGTAGCTGATAAGGTAGTGTATGATGGTGTGAGTGTTTGAAAGTGTTCCAAAGGTGTGTGTGTGTGTTTCTATAGTTTTTCACCCAGAACTACGGTAGCTTCAAGCCTGAGGCTGCAAGTCAGAGAGTGTGTGTGTGTGCAGTCTGTCTATATTTTATTTTCTCTGATATGTATTTGGTAGCTCAAAGTCCCAAGTGACCCAGAACTGAGTGTCTGTGTAGAGAGATCACTAGCGTCTAACACGTGAGCATATACCTTTGTTATGTATGCAGATGTCGGTCTCTCTCTCTCTCTCTGTGTGTGTGTGTGTGTGTGTGTGTGTGTGTGTGTAGGCCTGTATGTTCACACAAGTGTCTATGTATGAATCTCCGCGGATCTGCATGAGAATGTATGTGTATGCGATACTGTATGTAAGGGTGTGTTTGATAGTGTGTGTGTGTGTGTGTGTGTGTGTGTGTGTGTGTGTGTGTCTCCACTCAGGGCGCCAGCGGCCCCAGGCTGAGCTCCACATGGTGCGTGAGCCAGATGGCCTCGGCAGGCGCGTCGCCCTCCTCGCTGGGCCGGATGGGCGCGGCCAGGTTGCGGAAGTCGTGGCGCATGCGGAACGCCACCGTCACGTCACCATCCTCACGCTGCGGCACCACCTTGATGAAGAAGCCGATCTTGTTGGACTTCCTGAAGGCCACCACACTTCAGAGAAAGAAAAGAAAAAAAATATATATTATTACAACCAATTCCCTTACTCACAGAAGGCACAGCCGTTTGCTTCCCTCAATGCTTCAGCCTGGAGAAAAACACTGAGGTAAAATACCAACTACACGAGTATAAACTGTCCGGCATCAGTGGTTCCTTTGAATACATCACATATTCAGTCGATATAAACTTCACATCATATGCATAGACTAGGGTTGCAAAATTCCGGGAATTTTTAAAGTTGGAAACTTTCCATGGGAATTAACAGGAATATATGGGAATAAACAGGAATTAATGGGAATAAACTGGGAATCTTTAATATGGCAAGTAGTCTATAACAGGGAACTTAAATGTAGTGGACAAAACCCCATCTTGCAGCATAATACTAGCTAAAACAACCTGATTTAATGCAATTTCAGTCAAATTTCTACCCTGCACATACGTCAATCCCATGCGCACAGCAATCAGCATAGGCTACTAGACGTAAAGGAAACCTATGGTGCGTTCATGTGCACGGGGAACATAAATTCCCAGTGAAAACGTCATCTCATGTGGGAATAACTGGTGTGAAACTGGGAGAAGTTTGCAAACAGAGTTGCCCAGTTATGGGCTTGTCGTCACTTTTGTCCTCATTCAAATTGGTGTACGTCATTTTGCACTGTAATGGGAAGATTAATCTGTCTGATTAAGCTTGACAACTTATATATAACTTACATAATCGATAAGGTTTGGTTGGGGTGGTATGTTGTGTCATTTCTTTTACCATTTTCTGGGATTCTAACTGAACAAACTGATAGTCAGTTAATGTTCCAACCAATCGGATTTTGTTGTTGAGTGGCGTGGTGCATCATGGGCAGTTCAGTGGTCTCAGTATTGCTAGCTTAGCACGCTAGTAAACCATAGGCAGAGAATGGGATTCCCGCTAGCATGGTAGCTAGCATTGTATGCTAAACTAAGCGAAAATATGAACAAACAAATCATATTGGTTATTATGAAACAAAATGTTAATGTTTGTATATTAAAAAGTAGGAATTACCAAAAATTCCCAGTTAATTCTCGTAAAATCCCATTAATTCCCATAATTTCCTTTAATTCCATGAAAGTTTCCAATTTGGAATATTTCCAAAATTCCCCATCTTAACTTCCCATGGAAAGTTTCCAGTAAGTTTCTAGAAATTTACCGGAAATTTTCCGCCCCTTTGCAACCCTAGCACAGACTATATCTTTGTAAAGTGCATTTTGTGGTGCCAGTCACTTTTCTTTTAAGTTCTCTAATCAGTTTTCATGGTCAGCTGAGTCATACCTGCAGTGCATTCACATGTGCACAAATAGAACTTTTTCACATCAGCCATTTTGACATGAAATAGTAGGGCAAGCACAGATGTTACTAAGTACGTTAATGAAGTTCAATTTCATTTAGCAGAATGAGGGTCTTAATTAACGTCATTAGTAACACCTGGGCCTGCCATATATTTCATGTCAAAATGTCCAAAATGGCTGCTGTGAAAAGGTCCATAGGGCCCTGGCTGTGCACATGGAACAAAATGACTTTAATGTATAAAATGTATGATTTTAATGTATAAAAATCCCATGACAGAATAAATGTTAAAACGTCTGAACAATGTTTTGGCACAATACTTACAGGTACAACCAGGGGAAAAAAGGTCTAAATTGGTCAAACTAACAACACGTTTAAACACTGAAAATAAACATTTAGTATCTTGTTTTTCAATCAGTGTTTTCCTCAGCACACACATATGCTGTGAGAGATTGCCAGGTGTGACTTGGAAAATTACCCAATTTCACTTCACTGGTCCAAAAAATGAATCTTGGGTTGTGTCAAAGAATTGATAATCATACTGCTCTTGTTGAGCGTATGATTGTGCTGCTGGTGGTAAACAGTCAATGTAATGAAATACTTTTCTTTGCCTGTGGGTGGTGCTAGGTAGCACAAATAGTAATAAAGCTACCCAAATGATTATTTACAGAAATGTAAAAAAAACATCCATCTCAAACATAGCTAGTTGTTTAGCATGCATGAGTAACTTCAACCTCTTTCTGAGAGTTCGCTCCCCTGCCTTGAAACAGTGGATGATTGGATCCTCAAACAATTTGCGTTCCTTTCTTATGGCTGAAAAACAACCTGTGGTGTATTGTTTCATTTTTAGCCTCAGAAATAAATAGGACAACTGTAAGCATCTTACCCCATTGGTGGATTTAAATGAAAAAAAAAAAACTCATGTTTTTCACCGAGAGGGTCTGCAGAGCAGCAACGATAAGGACTTTTATTGGAGACTTTATTAGACGATTTAGGTTACGTTGCACGTTTCATTTTTTTGTAACATTTGGGATCTTGGTGTGTCGTGGCGCAAAAAAAGATTGAAAACACACTGATCTTGTACATGTAACCTGCTGCCAATCTGCTCTTATCCTGAGTGACACGTCTACATGTTGATTCAGCTGCAGAGGTGCTAGACTCCTCACACCAGCTTTACACTCACGACCTTGTCATGTTCAACACACAAATGACTCAACGCAACAGCAACACACCCTGCTCCTTCTCCTCAACGCAACAGCAACACACCCTGCTCCTTCTCCTCAACGCAACAGCAACACAGCCTGCTCCTTCTCCTCAACGCAACAGCAACACACCCTGCTCCTTCTCCTCAACGCAACAGCAACCTGCTCCTTCTCCTCAACGCAACAGCAACACACCTTGCTCCTTCTCCTCAACGCAACAGCAACACAGCCTGCTCCTTCTCCTCAACGCAACAGCAACACACCCTGCTCCTTCTCCTCAACGCAACAGCAACCTGCTCCTTCTCCTCAACGCAACAGCAACACACCCTGCTCCTTACACACCCTGCTCCTTACTCTACAGCAGCGGTGCCCAAACTTTTTCCCCTGCGTACCACCACTTACATCCTGACTCGGCTGCGTACCCCCACCATCCAACACATAAAAACGTAACACATTCTATTGACGCATTCCAAGCATCATGTTTAGCCGCCCTACATAACAAATAACAAAATCAAAATGTGCAGCTCTCACACTAAAAACAGTGTGGAGATCAACATTATGAAACACAAAGAACAAAGAGAAGATAGGCTTAGATTTTCTTTTTTTTTAATAATTTTTAACACTTTTCCGACATAGCCCTTTTCATCTCACATAGTGGAAGCTTGCGTACCACCGGTGGTACACGTACAACAGTTTGGGAATCCCTGCTGTGTATAACTTTATATAATATTCTTGATAGAATATTATATACTCAGATCCTGTCAGATCATATTTATATTTATTTATGTCTGGTTTATTATTAATAATAGTCTTGCTATGCTATTCTACTCACTGGAATAGGAGCAAACTGTTCCACTGTTTCTTGGAGCAACTTCAGTTAGAAGTACATTTGAAAAAAAAAAAGATGTAAAAATATTAGACTTCTACAAAAACCTAAAACCGAGGCAGAGTTGGCATCTAAAGAAATGTTCAAAGGCCTCATCACTGACTTCAGCAGATTCCTGAGGGGCTTTGCTACGGCCCTTAGCAGAGGGATTTTAGGGTATCGTTTCCAGTTCTGTCAAGTTCAACAACCAAAAATCAAACAAGCGCTCAAACTCAAACATGAGTTAACTTCTTTAAGAAGTCGATTGAGAATAACGTTACAGACCAAAGAAATGTTTTTTATTCAACATAACCCTGTGCCCTCTGTTCTAGTCTATAGTCATAGTTAATATTTAATAACAGGCAACATTATTGCACTGTTCAATCCCTGCACTCTTACTTTTGCACCATTGCACACACTCTACGATTGTAATCACTTCACATGCTCTTGTGATGATTTTTATGTATGTCAGATGCATGTGTGTATGTGTTTGTTGTATTATGGTTGTATAAGCTACTGGATGCCTAAAATTTCTCTCGGGATTAATAAAGTATCTATCTATCTATCTATCTATCTATCTATCTATCTATCCATTCATCTATCAGTGTTCAATGCCAGAATGACATCCTATAAATACGTCCCTTGAATACAGAATGGTGCCATTGAATGAAGCCATTAGGAATGAAGAGAACAGATTGGGAGCCATATGTCTCTCCGTCCACACTGACCCATTTCCGATTTCCTCCCCATCAATTCAGACGCATCCTGCTACTGTGATGCCAGTTTCCACTGGTGTTTTCAGGGTGTCAGGGGTGTATTGGTGATCTATTAGGAGTGTTTTAAGGATGTGCTAGGAGTGTGTTAATGGTGTGCTAAGGTCTGCGAGGTTGTATAAGGTAGGTGGGTCTTACTCTGGGTCGTCCTGGAAGTCCTGGGGCTCAGCCAGCTCATCGTACTCTGCAGCTGCATCCTTTCCTGCTAGTACCAGCTCCTTCGTAGGAACCATCACCTGCAGAGACATACACACACACACACACGTGAAATTTCAGCAAACACAAATGCGCACAGCATATACAAGCACACACAAACACACACACACTTTTTAAGCTGCTCACTGAAAAAAACAATCAATAACTCAGCCGAGCCAAAAGCCTTCAGACGCCAGCCGTGCTGCCTCCCTGGTTGTATTGATGGAAGCGTAAACACTGTATGAAATAAACTACAGATTCATAGGCCCAGGGCAGACCCCTGCATTATCCATAGGCCATCACCAAACCTCCATCAATAAGCAGAGTACTGAGGGCAAGGGGAGTGAAATAAGAACTCACCCCCCCCCCAAACTTGACTCCAGTGAGTGAAAGGGGGGGGTGGATACAATGGACCGATGAGAGTACAATTTTAGCTCCTGTGGTCCCTGGTGCTGTTTACAAGCCATGCGATTGGCTCGTCTGTTTTAGGTCCAGAACTGAGCAGCATAATCCAAGGTGTTGCTGCATGCAGTAGCTGGCATGGCACTGGGCGCTCTGTCCACACCAATCACAGAGTGCAGTACCTTGGCACCAGACATGGAGTGCAGTACCTTGGCACCAGACATGGAGTGCAGTACCTTGGCAGTGCTGTTGACGTCGTCGGCGTCCCCTTCCTCACAGGCGATCAGGGTGACATGGGTCACGTGCTCCACTGGGTTGGTGAGGGTCAGCAGCACCTGACTCTCCTGAAGGGAAAAGAAGCACCAAACATGCCGTCACTCTACTGCAACACCACAACCATGCAGGAATCACATTCATAATACTTACAGTATGATATTTAAATAATAAATATCTTTTTATAATAAAATATGTCTTCAGTATTTACACTTCAACTGTTTACACATACTAGAATACCATCCAAAAGTGCACCACAAACATGCATATATATATGCATATATATATATATATATATATATATATATATATATATATATATATATATATATATATATATACATACACACACACACACACACACACACACACACACATATAAACAAAAAAAGAGTTCTGGTGGAAACTCACTATTTATAATACATAAAGTCTCAAACAAATTATAACATAACAAATTATAACATATAATAAAATTGGACTTGAGGTCAAATATCATGAGTAAACGTTTAAAACTAGACTAAAACTACACACGTAAACAAACTAGGAGTCTGGTTCAATGACCTAACCACAACTCTGGTGGAATAATGAAACGAGGAACTACAGGTCAGCCCAAAGATTCTAATCTCATTTGTCAGTGCTATATGCGAATCCCAGATAAGAAACATTTTTAATAGAAAAGTTGCTTGCCTTCATATGTCGAAGGTTTGGAATGGACATTATTCTCACATCAGGGATGTAACTCCTGTAAGGCAGTGATTGAAAAATGAAATTCTGTGCCGCCGCCAATGAAGAGGATGGCCTGCAGGCTCCTCAGAGGAGATAAGGAGTAAATATTTGTGTGAAATAACGCGAGGACAAAGCAATACTCACACAGCCACCAGCTGGATTTTGAACTTTATTGAAGTTGGATTAAACTCTGGTTTGCTCAGGTTGTGCTCACATTTCTGGAGAGAGAGAGAGAGAGAGAGAGAGAGAGAGAGAGAGAGAGAGAGAGAGAGAGAGAGAGAGAGAGAGAGAGATAAGCAGTTTTCCATTTTGAGTGATATGATCTATATACGAGACACAAACAGTGGAGAAACCTTGCTGATACAGTCACCGGGGCGACAAAGTGAGAGGTGTTGGTGAGTGGGTACGTGTCTGCTGAAAAGTTAGCACATCCTATCCTTTTCTTTAAAGTATATATTTGTATGGCCTTTGGCAATTACCTAGATAGGGCAGTGAAGTAGCCTGGGTGCCATTCCGAACTTAGTCCCGCCCACAACATTTGAGGTCGGGAAGTTCGGTCTGGCATTGCTCCATTGTGGTGGAAGTATGCTCGCCCTATATCTGGCGGACCAATCAAATCAGGCTTTACGATGATAGACAGGTGAGCAACAGCGCCTGGTCTATCACGTCATCTGAGCACGCTTAGATTAGGCTTATGTTTAAAACAAAAACGCTGTGGCTAGAAGGATACATGGCTTTTAAGACCCCATATGGAAAATTCATATTATTTAATAAGGTTTTATCACTGAAAACGAGTATTTCTGAAAACTTTGGCCAAAGTTGAGATGTGGGAAAAGTCGTGGTTTTACTTTCATCAAGGGAAAACAGCGCTGTTGCATTGCGACATGTTCCCTCGTTCGTTTGAAATCTCTGATTGACCACCTGTTAGAGGGATTTGCGACAGCCTTTCCCAGCTGTTTAACACGTTTGTAGCATATCACTGTTCAACAGAATTATTTTTAAAAACGGAGGGGATATAGGAGAAGAAGGATGGTTAGTGTGTTCTTCCTACACCTCACGGTAAGCTATTTTGTTGCTCTGATTGGTTAGGTCTATCCAATTGAGTGCAGAGGCATTCCCCCCCTGTATCGGTTAAAACACGCCCCATAATCATGTCCCAATGGAGCAGTATCAGACTCATATTCTGACTAGAATTGAGTATGACTACGTCAGGCTAGCAGTGAAGATCAACATGGCGTGGGGGAGAGGGATGGGATTGGTTTTGAAATAACCACTGCTGGGATTTGAACCTGGAGCCCCATAGGCACTTGGACCTAACCATAGGATGGACACTGCAGCCACTTGAGCTACAGTGCCCCCTTATGGTGAGTATCTATAATACATCTACTAGAACTGTCCAGCCGTGGCCTACTGGTTAGCGCTTCGGATTTGTAACCGGAGGGTTGCCGGTTCGAACTCCGACCAGTAGGAACGGCTGAAGTGCCCTTGAGCAAGGGATCAAAAGAGTATATATACTTATACTTATATTTTCATTGGCTACCAGCAGCTACCGTATTCTCAGTGCACTTTCAGGCTACAGCTAGCGTGACTCCATAGAGTCTGTGGAGAACTGAAAGTCTACAGTAGCAGCAGCACTGAGTATTAGCCCTCTAAGTTAGCAGTTAACATGTGCCTCACCCCCTATACACATACTTCGACTGTAAATCACTCTGGATAAATGCCTCCTGCATGTGAATAAATGGAAAGACAATGTGCTTGTAAATGTTTAATGATGACACATGTGCCTGCATATCTGTGTGTATGTGTGTGTGTGTGTGTGTGTGTACAGTATGTGTGTGTGAGAGAGAGAGACCGAGAGAGATGGTGTTTAATGATGATGAATGATTAAGATGATGACGGTGAAGTTGTGTGTATATCGGAGTTACAGATGTGTGTGTGTGAGTGCATGTGTGTGTGTGTGTGTGTGTGTGTGTGGATACTGACCCTGCAGCGGAGCGAGCGTTTGATCAGGAGGTGCTTGTGTTTGGGGTGCAGCTGAGACGCCCCCGCCGGCTGGAAGTCTGGCTGAAGAAGCCTCTGCCGCAGGGTGGTCACTGTGCAGCGAACACACACATGCACACACACAAACAAAAACACAAAATGAAGTCTCTGCTTTGCAGGAGACCATGTAAAAATGGAGACGATGATATACGGTGACAAGCACGAGCAAACCCATCTCAAGACAACCTAGCAAACAAAAACCTCTGTCTGTTCCTGTTGAGCTAACATGACATAGCGCCTGCGCACGCGCGCGCACACACACCTCCTTTCCTGCTATGTATATTTCATTCATACAAACACCTCTTCCCAATAATGCATATTACATAGCCCCAGGACACGCCAACCCCGGGACTGAAACAGCTGGTGACTGGGTCGAGTGCAGACCTGCGTGGATCTTGGCAGGGGGCACGGCGAGGGCAGTTCTTTGCGTTTGCCCAATCACACAATCAGCTCCCTCCTCTCACACATGTGCCAAGTTAGTGAAGGCCACAGACATGCAGTGGGGAGATGCAGTGGGACTATCGGCTCACTATTGAATTTCTATGCACACTGTGGACTGATCAAGGACTTTTACACAAATTCAAGGGCCCAACACGGTATGTTTTAGATTAGAACAAAGATAAAGGTCGATTTTATCAATGTAACCATTTTATCAACAGACAAATACTGTATGAACACCTTGACCTTTTAAAGCAGCAGATAGGGTATCGTGCCAACAACTCAAGGCCTGCAGTCATTTTCGATGCAAAATTGCAAAAAGTTTATTCCATCAAAGAATAACTTGTATTTGCACATGGCCAGGTAGTAGGGTTGGGTGATGTCCCCTTAATTGGCATTTGACGATGTGGGGGTTAGGCTATAGTCAACACTAATTACCATATGTCTGTACAGAAATAAATGTATAATTTTCTACATTCAAATGATATAGCCTACAGTTACACAGCATGAAAGTGGGCAGCTAGGCTACTGAAGTTGTGTGCAAAATGTGCTCTAGTGAAATCCGTGTAAAAGCGCATCAACGCATCTCATACCGCGTTATTACCGGCCATGACGACTATGAGCAGGGCTAGCGGAAAGTGAAAGTAAGGGGCTGCGATCGCACAGTCCAGGCTACTGGAGGCAGGAAGCAGCAACCAACTTAACGAATACAAATAACGAATCCCGATTACCACTCCGGTGCTGTCTGTGGCTTTTAAATACAAGCCTTACAGTGAAAGACAGAGGTCCTCTGATCCTATAACTCTAATGGAAGAAGTGGTTTCTTTTAAAAGACTGTATTTGGCGCTTAAGTGATGTAGCCTCGGAAAGATATTAGAGCTCTATGTGACAATCAACAAAAATGTCATCTAGTCGTAACAATAATAATTCATTAGGACTATTTTCTGCTAAAACATTACATATTTTAAGTTCAATGTATATTGCGAGACAGGTAAAAAAAGACAATAACAATGTAAGAATCAGAAATTATTTGAATAAGATGGTAGTTTCACATAGATAAGTCCTTCATGTTCGCACTCTCTGGCTGACAGTCTTTAAAGTACCCTGCATATGCATCAGTTCTAGGCTCAACTTAATTTCCAGGGAAACGTTTTTATATTTTAGCCTATGTTAAAGCAGGGTCTATAGAATCAGCGTGTCTGGCTTGTAGGGTTTTGCTTCCCATCGTGATGTCGGTCAACCATCACGATGGATGATGACATCAGTGTTTCCCATACATTGACTTATTTGTGGCGGCCCACCACAATATTAACATTGACCACCACACAATGATTTTCCAGGTTGTACTAAATTGTGCTTAAATCTGGTTAGCATCATAACCACGCTGTGCTAATTTGTTAAAAACTGTTGTATTCAAGTTAATTTTGCAAACCAACCACCACAAATGGAATTCAATTCTGTGGGAAACACTGGACATCGTCTATCGGCCCAACCCTACCGGGTAGCACTTTGCACTTTATTCTTTGGTGGAATAAACTTTTTGTAATTTTGCATCAGCAACTACTGGTGTACGAGTTCTCTTTTGGATTGTGGCATTTGTTTCATTCTCAAATTCAGAAACTTTCAAGGATTTCCAGGTCCTGCGGGAACCCTGCAGATGTTTCCTCTGACAGTTCTCATCTCACCCTCTGGGAGGCTGACGGGTCGGGTGTAGTAATCCTCCGGTAGCGGCTCCACCTCGTCCAGGGCCTGTGCAGGCTCGATGGGGATCTCCTTCTGGTCCTCTCCTTCTTTAAGGCTGCAAGAGACAGGGGATCAGAGAACATGTTTAGAGCACTGAAGACGGAACACATGCGCATCAAAAATCTCTACTTTAACAAACATTTAAATCACAAATGCTTAAAACCACGACTTGTACAGTTAGATTGATTGAATGTCCCCAAGGGACAATTTGGTTCACAACAGGTAGCCAACACATGCACTTTTGCACAAAAACACATAAAAACATGAAGTAATAAATAAATTAGAACATAAATACACATGTACACTACACAGTAGCTCAGGTGATAAGGGTGATGTGGAGAAACAACAACAGTAACGTGTCCACCATCAGTGAAAACACTATTGACGAAGGCACCTCAATGCTTAATTTATCGCAAACTAAAAACTTTAAAAGAGATGGCTGCTGCCATTGGACACTGGCTGATTAGAGTAACAGAGTTAGGGTTAGGATCAGGAACAGTTCCGTGTTTCTAAGCGTTCTAACTGTAAGAGGCCAGTGCGGATACTCACGACAGGCCGTAGAGGTTGGAGATGGGAGCCCCTGATCTGTGTCTTTGAAGCCTGGTTCCCATACCATACTTCTCCTTTAGACGCATTAACACACATAAACACACATAAACATCTGTTAGCACATAGACACACAAACACACACTCAAAAACACACATACATATACATACACACACAGACTCAGGAGTTGTTGTATGAGTATGACCATTACCTCACATTCTGGGCACATTCAATGTTTATCCTCTTTAAAACATGCTTTTCTTTATTCTGTCAGGGTATTCTAAAATCTAATCCATGGTAACCAATCCATGTGCATTAAAGTATTTTAACACATTGCATATTTATGCATATCTATTACTTGTGTTCAATTACATGTTCTAAGGACTTAGAACACTACAGTAAATATATATTTTCTATATGTCATTTAAAGGCCTTAAGTGTGTGGTAAAGCAACATCTGGAGTCTGTCCTCGTCTCTCTAAATGTTTTCCCAGTCATTTTCCAGGACGTCTGAAATACTACTCTGTGACTTGACTTTCACCTAATGCATTGTCAACCAATCCTACTTTCCTCGACCCACACATAAAGGGTCTGATTGTGCAGGAGGAATGCCTTAAGCCATAGAGACACTCATGTGATCAGCAGTGTTACTTTGTGTCAAGTTAGATAAAGTGAGAAACTGAGAGAAGTGGTGCAGGGAAGGAAAAAGCGCCCATAGTCACTGACAGAGACAGATCATTCTGTGCAGAGTAAGGATAAAAGTTGTGGAAAAAATTAACCACTCACCACCACGTGAATAGTGTGTTGCTGGGATGCAAAAACCAAAATTTCAACGTGCACAGCACAAGCAAAAAAAAAAGAGGGAGGGGGAGGGAGAAAGAGAAAGAACCAGGTGAAACCAAAGCAATCAAGCAAAAAAAAGAACAACAACATCAGAAGGGCTGTTTGAGCTGAGCTGTGTCGCGTTGAGTTCAGTTGGGTAACAGCAGCAAAACAGATGCAACAGTACTGAAGGCGGGAAGCTGCAAGGAGAGGTCAGCCCACACTGTTGCCTGGTCAGTGCAGGGTTGGGAATTAGCCACCTGCCATCTTATTTACTGCTAGATACACACAAAAGTATATACAAAATGTTCATCTCAGACCCAGCACCTCAAACTTGTGGTAGTAAGTAATTCATTAAAAAAGTAAGTAATAATGTTAAGATTATCACCAATAAAACAAAGAAGCACATTTTCACAGTTTGCTTACCAGGGTGAGATTAAAACACATGCAATGCTAAGTTTTTGTTTGACTGCAAGGCGATAGCCCAGATGATTACAGAAAGAGAAAATAAACCAGTGCTTTCATTTCCACTCAGTATTCATGCATGTGAGAATATTAATAGTCAGCGGGGAAGCTGTTTCTTAACAAACAGGGCCGTGTTTACCGAGAAGGCCTGGGGCATGAACGGCCGTCGCCTGGCCAGTTTCTTCCGGTCTCTCTCCAGTTTCTCTCTCTGGGCCAGCTGCTGATAATACTCAATCAGCTTGTTGATCTGAAACAAACACACATCGCCTTCACTGAACTGGCCCAACTCAGCCCAACATCACTAACTAACTAACCACACACACACACAGTGGCAGAGTGTCACGTTCCAACAGACAGCAGTTACATTAGTGGCCTGAGGAGTGTTCTGTATGGTGCTTGTTGTTGATGATCGTGGAACATTAAATGCATCATACGATTCCACCCTATGTGGAAATTCCTAAAACAGACAGGCCAAAGCAATATGCATGGTTCAGTTCAATATCACAACTACACAGAAACAGTGTTAGGCTCTGACAACTAATAATCATATCCGCACAAAGAATGCGCTACAACGATTCAAACTGTCAGAAGTTAAATTAATAATAATAAACATAGAAATAGAACACATCCAGACATCAATGTAGTGCCAGCCTCTGTGACTAGCAAAAAGTCACCTAAAAATAGAAACACACATCTATGGTGACTACTATAATGCTATACTATGACTATAACATGTGTGTAACTTTACAGGTGCAATGAGCAGCACTGACGCTGTATTTCTGCACAAGTTATACCAAAGTGGTATAACTTCTCATTTCTTGAGGGATAAAATGACATAACTGCTAGTCACGCAGTCTTTTACAGCTTCAATACCATGTTAACTGTACAGAACTCATACTGAAACCTACCCTTTGAGTATGTGGGTTCTCTGGTTCTTGCCATCCTCCACTAGCTACAAAGAGACAGAGAGAGACAGTTTAAACACAGTGGATCACAGAGCCAGAGATACTTGATACAAGCAGCTATAAACTTTATATCTATGTTTATATGTTTCTTAGCAGACACTTTTAGAGGAGCTGGTTCTATACCTACCGACAGATTTGTCTGCCATGCCCACATCACGGGAAGTCCAGCGACAGAACCCACATGCCAGATAGTAGGCCTTCTTCATGGTTATCTTAGTGGGGTCATCGGGAAGGGGTGCAGGTATGTTGGTGGCTCGAGTGGACAGAGTATGCATGCAACATGGGCAGTCAAAGCAATTGGCACACCTATGGGGCACAGACAGACACACTGTCAATAATACTGTACTCCAATGTCCCAGTCTCTAGTATTTCTTTTGAATATTCAGGGACTAAATTACCGGTTCTTTTTTAGTTTTGCCTCTGCTGAAGGCATATTTTCCAGGCAACTAGGGCAGTAGTGTGAATCCACCTAAGAAAAAATAAGACCATGATGGTTAATAAGCTTACATAATAATAACACAGTCATTACAAAAAACAAACAAACTTATTGTTGTTGTTGAAAACAGTGTTCTGACTGCTTAAGTAGTTAGTTGGGAACAAGGTTAAGAAAGGCTTTATAATATTTCTGTATTAACGTTGCCCATACTGTCAGTATAACATTATCTATGAACGTTGCTTATGGTGTGTTTTCATTCGGGTGTGGTAGCTAGCTAGCTAGTGCGAAGCAAGCTAGCATAGCATCAACATTGGCTTTACTATGCTTTTGTCACTTATATTATCGTCGAAACTACAAATAGGTCTCATTCTAGGAAATAATAGTATTAGCATGACGCCGATATGATACAGACATAGGACAATCACAATCAAATAAGGCATAGCCAGTCTATGGTTTATTCAAGCACTAGCAGACTAGCTAGCAACTTAACAGCAAAATACATGCTGGCCATGACTGACAAATGAAGTAGCCAATAGAGTAACTGCTCTGTGACTAAATAAATGAACAGACACATCAATCCGCCAATGAGTTCAAAGAACCGAGACTGCGGAACGGAATCTGGGCGGGAGCATGTGTCAAACTACACTGACTTGCTTGATCACACCGGAAAACTAAATAAAATTCTGTTAAACGAGAGAATTAATCCGACTTACTTCGTGTGACACACATTCCAGTGAGCGCAATTCGCTGCAATAACGGCAGAAGTACAGTTGAGACAACGGAGATCGGATCTTTTTCTCTCCACGAACTAGGTAGAGTACCCTGTCTGGCTGCAAAAGGGACGCCATCTCTAACAGACTACTCCACGTAAAACCCTACGTCACATTTTACCAAGAGAGGAACCTGCTCAGCAGTGGCCCCTACAGTTCAACCGGGTACCACTTTGACACAATCATGTCAAACCTCTTATAATATTGCTCTGTTGACACGATGTTATTAATTATCATAAAACTGTATAGAGCAGGACATTTTAACACCAAGCATTTCCTTTTTGATAAGAATATCAAATATAATTTCCCTTTTCTTGTGTTAACAACCCCATCAAGCCCCACCCTACAGCAAAATTTGACTGGCCCACCTCTGGGCCACTCACCCCAACTGCACTTGCACTCATTGTAAGTACTGAAGTATGCGAATTGGAACAAAGTCTATAACACTGAATGTCGGCTGGGTAGGTGCTCAGTCTAATGGACTTTTGCAAAATGTGTAATATGTAGACTACTTGGAGCCAGTATTTAGATTTAAGGCCTACTGTATATTCTGATGCACTGTTCAACAACAACAAAAAGTTTATTTAACAATGATTTCCTTTAATTGACCTCTTCTATTTGATTAATAATAATACCCAATAGGCAAGCATCTGACACTGGGACATCCTACATAAGTTTGACTTTTTAATCAATATTTGTACAACCCTATAATTCCAAACACGTTGTGATGCTGTGTAAAATGCAAATATTGAAAGAGAATGTGATAATGTGTAAATAATGTTAACCCATAGTTGCAAAAAGAACACAAAAACAAATTGTACTACTAAATGAAATGTTTATGCTCATTTGGAATTTGTTCCAGCAACATGTCTCAAGAGAATTGGATCAGGGTCAACAAAAGGAAAACGAAAATAGGAACACTTCACAACTAATTAGGTTGACTGGCACCAGGGTTGGGTAGGAAAACAGCATTCCAGGACCGCAGACTCTGTCAGAAGCAAAGATGCAGAGACATTCATCACTCTGAAAAACGGTGTGGGAAAATAATGCAACAATATAAGAATAATGCTCCTCAATATAAAAAGATTCTTTATATTTTATATATTAGGACTCTTTATGGATTATATTACTGCGGTTGGAATCTTGGAGGGAACTGTGGAGCAACTGGCTGCAGGGCCCATGTGTGGGTCCACGTGCCCATGGGGATCTGGGATCGAGTCTCACCCAGGTCATTTCCTGGTCCCTCCCTATCTCTCTCCCTCCAACTTGCTTCCGGTCACTCTGATTAAAGACATGAGAATCCCCAAAAATATATGTTTTACATATATTTATGATATATATCTTGATGTTGTTTCAAGAAAGAAATCCTGATTGTCAGGCATGTGTGGAATGAAAACAAAGGAAAGAAAGTTTGAATCAAAATAGATTCTTGCAAAATACTAACTTTTTTTCCAGGGTTCCAAAACTCTTGGAACAATGACTCCTATCAGTAGCCCAATGCCAGCATCAGTAGGGGTGAAGTCAGAAAGTCTTTCCGTTTTGGAATCAATTCCTGTAAAACAGGAAAACATTCCAAAACTGGAAGAACTAAGAAAATGGTCTTAACTTCAGGAGGTTGATGTCACCCCTTCTGATTATGGCATCTTGCTGCTGATAGGGGTGAAGTCAACTTCCTTGAGGTAAGACCATTTTCTTAGGTCTATCAGCTTTGGAATGTTTTCATCAGAGGTGGAAAAAGTATGAAAATATTGTACTCAAGTAAAAGTACCAATACCTTGATGAAATATTACTCAAGTACAAGTTAAAATACCGATCTGAAAATGTACTCAAGTAAAAAGTAGTTCATTTAAAATGTACTTTAGGTAAAAGTTACTTAGTTACTTTTTTTTTTTTTGGGGGGGGGGGGGGGGGGGTGACCAGAACAACTAGTTTTACCAGAGACTTTCTAATGAGGAGATACAGCACTCAAAAAATCCTCCATAGTGCATGGGGTTAGTTTGTAATGGCAGTTGTCTACACATCACAACCCTTCCACGGCAAAACGTCGACATGTGAATACATTGAGCCAATCATGTGGTGTATTGTAAAATACATTGAGCCAATCAAGTGGTGTGCTGTGAAGACATCGTGCTAATCATCTGTTGTGATCTCGCTGCTGGAGCAAGATTGGTGTCGTGAAGCCTTACGCACACGCATTTCTGCCAAAATAGATGCACGATAAGTGCCCAAAAAGTGTTGCAATATGGCCGCCGAGTGGAGGTACTTGCCTGATAAGGACGTTGAGAAATGGAGATCTATGTGAAAAATCACCGGAGTTCTCCTTTAAGTTTGAGCAGTAGTTGATTTTGAAAGTTAATTGCACTCATCCTTGGGTCGCTTTCCAGTGAACAGTAATCCAGCACAACTGAAAACCCCTCACAGGCAGCTGAGGCAGGCAGGCCAATGTTGAGTTGCAGAGTTTTTTTTATATTTGGAAACCAGCAGAAGGTTCAGCAGATTAAAGGGTGTCGAACTGGTGGGGGAAAGTGGGAAGTATAGGGCCCCAATGGAGGAGAGGGCCCTTGAAAAGTGGAATACAGGGGGCACAACATTTTCATCAGGCATTAGTAATAACTCAGGTAATCCACACATAAAAAATCCAAACAACTCCATAAGTAGAGTCATGTGTAATGAAGTGGAATAACACAGGGAAAAAACACGCTAAGAAAAAGCACTAAGGCAAGGAAAGGGAAGGAACGAGCTGAAATCTGTAAGTAGTTAGAGAGTAGTTATCCTTTCTATCTGTGCAAATTAATATAAGCTTGGTTAGTAGCCTACATATCGATGGGCTATAAAAAGGTTTTTCATTACCAAGGTGTCACACAAGAAACATTTCATGATGGATTAAAGCAAAAAGCTCTCCCAAGACCTTTGCAACCTTATTGTTGCAAAACATATCAATGAAACTGGTTACAGATGCATTTCAAAACTTCAGAATCTTCCAGTAAGCAGCATGGGAGCCATTATCTGCAAGTGGAAGAAACATCACTGCATCATCAACCGGCCTTGCACAGGATCTCCTCGCAATATTTCGGACCAGGGAGTCAGAAGGATAGTCAATTCCAAGAGCCAAGGACCACTTGGAGAAAGCTCCAAAAAGACTTGAAGGCAGCCAATTCAATTAAACAGTTCTGGAAGTAACTAAGATCAGGATTCACAAGAGGGACCCCTGGAATCCGTTTAGAACAATGGGCCAAAATCACACCTGATACTGCGACTAATAAGTTTTGTCATACAGGAAATGTCTTGAAGCTGTCATTACAAACAAAGGCTTCCACAAAGTATTGAAGAAATTTCAGTAGGAACGTTCAATACTTTTTTCCTGTGTCATTCCACTTTATTACACATAACTCTTATGTTTGGATTTTTTATATGTGTGTTAATATAATGTGTGGTGAAAATTTCGAATATAGGCTACTCACTGGAAGTTTAGGCTAATTACTGAAAAAAAAAGCGTTCAATACTTATTTCCACCATATATTTATTTTACCTGAATATTTTAACTTACAAATTAAATGTCAAAATGAATGTCAGACGAAATGTAAAGTTTGAATGACTGGATTTTGTATACAAAACATAGTGAAAACTGTCTAGTTTGTCAACTACCACAGTCACGAGTTGGGTGGCGATAGTCTGTCATTTGGTCCCCAGAAAAAAAGTTTGAGAAACACTGGTCTAAGGTCACTCTCACTCTCCCTTGCTAAAGAGCTAAATGGTTTAGTCCACCTGCATGATTCATAAGGTAGTCTATCTTTTGTTTGTTTAGTTGAGCATCGCTAGTGGACCACTAATTGTTGTGCTGCTGGTGCATGTCTTTCTTCAAGAAAGCCAAGCCAAGTTTAGTAAGGTTACTAAAAACAAAGGCCAAAACAGGAAAAAGAGAGACATCAACATGAGGGGAAACAACTGCTAATAAACTTCTTTCCAAAGAAAGGTGAGCACAAATGTCAAAACACGAAATCCCATGGTGTTTGCTAGCTTGAATATCTCCGCAATCATTGGTGCTAAAACTAACTGAGACAACCCATTGGAATAGCGTAAAATACACATACATATATGTGAGGGCAGCTGTGGCCCACTGGTTAGCACTCTGGACTTGTAACCGGAGGGTTGCCGGTTCGAGCCCCGACCAGTGGGCCACAGCTGAAGTGCCCTTGAGCAAGGCACCTAACCCCTCACTGCTCCCCGAGCGCCGCCGTGGTTGCAGGCAGCTCACTGCGCCGGGATTAGTGTGTGCTGTGTTTCACTAATTCATGGATTGGGTTAAATGCAGAGACCAAATTTCCCTCACGGGATCAAAAGAGTATATATACTTATACTATACACTTTCATACGCTAATCTGATGCATCTCGTGATCCAGCTCCATCACTTTCAGAAAGACTGCATGGCGCCAGCTTGAATCATGTTCTGTTGTAGTACATGCTGATCATTATCACTAGGCTAATGGTTTAGGGCGCGATTTTTTTTCTCTCCCTTTCTGTTTTTTGTTAGTCTTAACTTTTTTTTTACTCAAGTAACGAATGGGATTTTTGATGTAGCGAAGTACAATACTTCACTCAAAATGTAATCAAGTAAAATTTAAAATACCGATTTTATAAACTACTTAAAAAATACAAAATACACAGAAAAACTACTCAATACAGTAACGTGAGTAAATGTATTTCGTTACTTTCCACCTCTGGTTTTCATGTGTCACAGGAATTGATTCCAAAACTGAAAAACCTGAAAATGGTCTTACCATGAGGAGATTGACTTCACCCTGATTCTACTGATTCTGACACTGAGTTGATAAAAGGAGTCAATACTCCAAGAGTTTTGGCAAAATATAACACAGCAAGCCACAGCCTCAATCAGATGAGAAAGAAAATGCAAAAACAAAAGAGATGTGAGTCAAAACAGCTGGAAATGCCAAACCTGTGCGCTGCAGAGGAACAGAGCTGGAGACAGTGAATTAATTTACGTACCTTGGGAGTGTCATTAGCAATGATTAGATAGATAGATAGATAGATAGATAGATAGATAGATACTTTATTGATCCCCAAGGGGAAATTCAAGGATGGAGGGACAACCAAGGACGTCGAGGCTCGAATAGGAAAAGCAAAGGCTGCATTTGCCCAGCTAAAACCAGTCTGGAGGGCCAGGAGCATCTCCCTCAAAACCAAGCTGCGGATCCTTGAATCCAATGTGAAATCTAAAAACAAAGGCCAAAACAGGAAAAAGAGAGACATCAACATGAGGGGAAACAACTGCTAATAAACTTCTTTCCAAAGAAAGGTGAGCACAAATGTCAAAACACGAAATCCCATGGTGTTTGCTAGCTTGAATATCTCCGGTTACAGAGTCCAGATTAGCCTAACGTATGAAAGTGTATTTTACGCTATTCCAATGGGTTGTCTCAGTTAGTTTTAGCACCAATGATTGCGGAGATATTCAAGCTAGCAAACACCATGGGATTTCGTGTTTTGACGTTTGTGCTCACCTTTCTTTGGAAAGAAGTTTATTAGCAGTTGTTTCCCCTCATGTTGATGTCTCTCTTTTTCCTGTTTTGGCTTTTGTTTTTAGTAACCTTAGCCTTGGCTTTCTTGGAGAAAGACATGCACCAGCAGCACAACAATTAGCGGTCCACTAGCGATGCTCAACTAAATAAACAAAAGATAGACTACCTTATGAATCATGCAGGTGGACTAAACCATTTAGCTCTTAAGCAAGGGAGAGTGAGAGTGACCTTAGACCAGTGTTTCTCAAACTTTTTTTCTGGGGACCCACTTTTTAAAAATGAAATGACATACTATCGCCACCCAACTCGTGACTGTGGTAGTTAACAAACTAGACAGTTTTCACTATGTTTTGTATACAAAATCCAGTCAGTCAAACTTTACATTTCGTCTGACATTCATTTTGACATTTTGACGCTTTTTTTTTCAGTAATTAGCCTAAACTTCCAATGAGTAGCCTATATTCGAAATTTTCACCACACATTATATTAACACACATATAAAAAAATCCAAACATAAGAGTTATGTGTAATAAAGTGGAATGACACAGGAAAAAAGTATTGAAAGTTCCTACTGAAATTTCTTCAATACTTTGTGGAAGCCTTTGTTTGTAATGACAGCTTCAAGACATTTCCTGTATGACAAAACTTATTAGTCGCAGTATCAGGTGTGATTTTGGCCCATTGTTCTAAACAGATTCCAGGGGTCCCTCTTGTGAATCCTGATCTTTAGTTACTTCCAGAACTGTTTAATTGAATTTAATTGAATTGGCTGCCTTCAAGTCTTTTTGGAGCTTTCTCTGAGTGGTCCTTGGCTCTTGGAATTGACTATCCTTCTGACTCCCTGGTCAGAAATATTGCGAGGAGATCCTGTGCAAGGCCGGTTGATGATGCAGTGATGTTTCTTCCACTTGCAGATAATGGCTCCCATGCTGCTTACTGGAAGATTCTGAAGTTTTGAAATGCATCTGTAACCAGTTTCATTGGTATGTTTTGCAACAATAAGGTTGCAAAGGTCTTGGGAGAGCTTTTTGCTTTTATCCATCATGAAATGTTTCTTGTGTGACACCTTGGTAATGAAAAACCTTTTTATAACAGATAGAAAGGATAACTACTCTCTAACTACTTCACGATTTCAGCTCGTTCCTTCCCTTTCCTTGCCTTAATGCTTTTTCTTAGCGTGTTGAATATTTTTTCCCTGTGTTATTCCACTTCATTACACATGACTCTACTTATGGAGTTGTTTGGATTTTTTATGTGTGGATTACCTGAGTTATTACTAATGTCTGGTGAAAATGTTGTGCCCCCTGTATTCCACTTTTCAAGGGCCCTCTCCTCCATTGGGGCCCTATACTTCCCATATACTATACAGTTCACTGGAAAGCGACCCAAGGATGAGTGCAATTAACTTTGAAAATCAACTACTGCTCAAACTTAAAGGAGAACTCCGATGATTTTTCACATAGATCTCCATTTCTCAACGTCCTTATCAGGCAAGTACCTCCACTCGGCGGCCATATTGCAACACTTTTTGGGCACTTATCGTGCATCTATTTTGGCAGAAATGCGTGTGCGTAAGGCTTCACGACACCAATCTTGCTCCAGCAGCGAGATCACAACAGATGATTAGCACGATGTCTTCACAGCACACCACTTGATTGGCTCAATGTATTTTACAATACACCACACGATTGGCTCAATGTATTCACATGTCAACGTTTTGCCGTGGAAGGGTTGTGATGTGTAGACAACTGCCATTACAAACTAACCCCATGCACTATGGAGGATTTTTTGAGTGCTGTATCTCCTCATTAGAAAGTCTCTAGTAAAACTAGTTGTTCTGGTACCCACCCCACCCCCCCAAAAAAAGTAACTAAGTAACTTTTACTTAAAGTACATTTTAAATGAACTACTTTTTACTTGAGTACATTTTCAGATCGGTATTTTAACTTGTACTTGAGTAATATTTCATCAAGGTATTGGTACTTTTACTTGAGTACAATATTTTCGTACTTTTTCCACCTCTGGTAATCAGCTACTAACGTCAGCTAACATACGATGCAAATGATTTGGCAATAACTAATACTTCATTAGCAGACTGTTTAGTTAAGTTACAGGGAACCCAGCCAACAAGTTAGGATAGCTAACAGTCAATAGCCAATAGTGCTATAACAGACTTCTGAAACACATACAGATAGCTACCAGTTGAACCTCGTTCATGTATCATGCTGGGCTCATTGCAAATTACAATGTATTTAGTACATCTGTATAGATAACGCTACGGCTCTGGTGTCTGTAAGACAATACAGGCATCTAAAAGAGGATGAACTCACTAACTCACTACAATATGTACTTAATGTCTCTATGTCTTATTTTTCATTTTAGATGAAGATGTCTGTCAATGGCTTCAGTCAATCAATTTAATTGATAGCAAAAAGATAGTCAGAGGTAATGGATACTATCTTTAAGTGTCCAATTTGTGATGTAAAGTTTTACCTTCCCAAATATTTGCAACATCTACAGCTACTTCATCAGCATCTTCCTGATTTAGACTTTTGTTATTTTTTCCTGCCTATTGTTTAATAACGCTCAGCATCTCCTCTGCTACTAAAACCACGAGTAGGAAAATTCTAATTCCAATGATTGTTCTTTCAGGTACCCAAACCATAAAAAAATACACTGATGTCCTGTGGTGTCTGATCACTAGATATCCATTTCTTAATGACCACAGCTAATCTGGTTATGTATGTTATTTTTTAATGTTTTGTTATGGAAAACAGCCGGGCAGCCGTGGCCCACTGGTTAGCACTCTGGACTTATAACCGGAGGGTTGCTGGTTCGAGCCCCGACCAGTGGGCCGCGGCTGAAGTGCCGTTGAAGCAGGCAGCTCACTGCGCCGGGATTAGTGTGTGCTTCACCTCACTGTGTGTTCACTGTGTGCTGTTTGTGTTTCACTAATTCACCTATTGGGTTAAATGCAGAGACCAAATTTCCCTCACGGGATCAAAAAAGTACATATACATACATACATACATGACATTACATACATAACATTATTCCTCAATTGAATTCCTATACTACTCTAATTTGAGTCTGAGTCTTACTCAAAGGAGACCCTGCTGGAGTGTCTTAGGAATAAGTTCAAAAAGGAAAGGTCTCCTTTAATAAACCTGACGACGGTGCAGGAGATTAAGAGAAAGTTTGGTGTCAGAAGACAAAGAATTGTGGACCATGTGCCTCTGGAGGACCCACCTGGACATCAGGTGCCATTTTTACATTCTTGCTTGTCTTTAGCCCATTTGTTTTCTTGTCTGTATGTCTATATGCTAGCTAGTCACAGTAGCCACTGTTTGTCAGTACAGATATCTTAATATTACACATTTCTCTTTGCTAATTTCAGAGAGCAAAAAAGTACAGAGTGGGGGTCCAGATGTCTTCTGATTACGAGCCAACACAAGAGGTTTGTAATATGTTTGTGAATGAAATGTTGAATCATACAGCATTTAGGTCCGGCTACATTATTTATTTATTTCTGATTGAATGAAAGACTGTCTGGCTTGAGAAAATTTATATTATCACATACGTTTTGCATTCTCTGCATGTCTTTTTTTTTTTCAGATTATGTTGGACCTTGAAGCCGTTGGGGAGGACTACCATCTGCTAACCGGCCAGTTGTGCCGTCGTCAGCCAGATATTAGTCATATAATGGACAGGATGAGGCAAACTGTCTATAAGAGGGTAGAGTAAATGGGAAAGCCAACTGAGGAGGTGATGGAGATGTTCCAATTTCTTTGGGTGTCAGAGCTGGTGAGTAGCAAAGTCTTATAGTAGTATTACTATAATGTGAGTTCAGTGCTGTTCAGTAGTAAGTTCTATAACCATTTATTGGTAACTACAATTTCCTCTGTTTTGTTTTGTTTGTTCATTTGTAGATGCATCATGAAATGAAGTTGCGGTTTGGACTGGACTTAGAGCTAAGCCTGCATAACACCCTCAGTATATTGACCCCTGACGTCATCAGAGTGGCTGACAGTGGGAGTCAGAGGGAGAGGCTGTCAAGCCTACGAGATACGAACACAGATGGTTAAGTCACCAGCTTCTTCTTTTCCCTTGCACCCTTCAATTATTTAATGATAATAAGATCATTAAACTATGTTTTAATGAAATCATTCTTTGTTTCTTTTGACATTTCAGACCTTCAAAAAAGTGCTGCTGTCCTAATTTTGTTTTTTTAATTTTGCAAGTTTCTGTATTGTTTGGACGAGGTATTTCATGTTTTTAACATTACAATTAACATTGCTTTATGTTGTCAATTCACATCATAGACTCTTACAGAAGATCCCTTGTACATTTCTCATTTGCATAGGAATCACGTGAGCGTGTTTCCAACCATCATCTTCCAGGCAGAGGTGGAAAAAGTATGAAAATATTGTACTCAAGTAAAAGTACCAATACCTTGATGAAATATTACTCAAGTACAAGTTAAAATACCGATCTGAAAATGTACTCAAGTAAAAGTAAAAAGTAGTTCATTTAAAATGTACTTTAAGTAAAAGTTACTTAGTTACTTTTTTTTTGGGGGGGGGGGGGGGGGTGGGTACCAGAACAACCAGTTTTACCAGAGACTTTCTAATGAGGAGATACAGCACTCAAAAAATCCTCCATAGTAATGCATGGGGTTAGTTTGTAACAGTTGTCTACACATATCACAACCCTTCCGCGGCAAAACGTTGACATGTGAATACATTGAGCCAATCATGTGGTGTGTTGTAAAATACATTGAGCCAATCATGTGGTGTGCTGTGAAGACATCGTGCCAATCATCTGTTGTGATCTCGCTGCTGGAGCAAGATTGGTGTCGTGAAGCCTTACGCACACGCATTTCTGCCGAAATAGATGTACGATAAGTGCCCAAAAAGTGTTGCAATATGGCCGCCGAGTGGAGGTACTTGCCTGATAAGGATGTTGAGAAATGGAGATCTATGTGAAAAATCACCGGAGTTCTCCTTTAAGTTTTAGCAGTAGTTGATTTTCAAAGTTAGTTGCACTCATCCTTGGGTCGCTTTGCAGTGAACAGTAATCCAGCACAACTGAAAAGCCCCTCACAGGCAGCTGAGGCAGGCAGGCCAATGTTGAGTTGCAGAGAGTTTTTTTTATATTTGGAAACGAGCAGAAGGTTCAGCAGATTAAAGGCCGTCGAACTGGGGGGGAAAGTGGGAAGTATAGCCCTATACTTCCCACTTTGGAGGAGAGGGCCCTTGAAAGGTGGAATACAGGGGGCACAACATTTTCATCAGGCATTAGTAATAACTCAGGTAATCCACACATAAAAAATCCAAACAACTCCATAAGTAGAGTCATGTGTAATGAAGTGGAATAACACAGGGAAAAAGTATTGAACACGCTAAGAAAAAGCACTAATGCAAGGAAAGGGAAGGAACGAGCTGGAATCTGTAAGTAGTTAGAGATTAGTTATCCTTTCTATCTGCGCAAATTAATATAAGCTTGGTTAGTAGCTTACATATTGATGGGCTATAAAAAGGTTTTTCATTACCAAGGTGTCACACAAGAAACATTTCATGATGGATAAAAGCAAAAAGCTCAAACAGTTCTGGAAGTAATCTGGAACTAAAGATCAGGATTCACAAGAGGGACCCCTGGAATCTGTTTAGAACAATGGACCAAAATCACACCTGATACTGCGACTAATAAGTTTTGTCATACAGGAAATGTCTTGAAGCTGTCTTTACAAACAAAGGCTTTTCCACAAAGTATTGAAGAAATTTCAGTAGGCACGTTCAATACTTTTTTCCTGTGTCATTCCACTTTAATACACAAAACTCTTATGTTTGGATTTTTTATATGTGTGTTAATATAATGTGTGGTGAAAATTTTGAATAGACCCACTGGAAGTTTAGGTTAATTACTGAAAAAAAAAAAAAAAAAAAAAAAAAAAGCGTTCAATACTTATTTCCACCATATATTCATTTTACCTGAATATTTTAACTTCCAAATTAAATGTAAAAATGAATGTCAGACGAAATGTAAAGTTTGACTGACTGTATTTTGTATAACGTTACAAAACATAGTGAAAACTGTCTAAGGTCACTCTCACTCTCCCTTGCTAAAGAGCTAAATGGTTTAGTCCGCCTGCACAATTCATAAAGTAGTCTATCTTTTGTTTATTTAGTTGAGCATCGCTAGTAGTGGACCGCTAATTGTTGTGCTGCTGGTGCAATGTGTTTCTCGCCAAGAAAGCCAAGTCAGGTTACTAAAAACAAAGGCCAAAACAGGAAAAACAGAGACATCAAAGTGAGGGGAAACAACTGCTAATAAACTTCTTTCCATAGAAAGGTGAGCACAAACGTCAAAACACGAAATCCCATGGTGTTTGCTTGAATATCTCCGCAATCATTGGTGCTAAAACGAACTGAGACAACCCATTGGAATAGCGAAAAATACACTTTTATAGGTTAGGCTAATCTGATTCATCTCGTGATCCAGCTCCATCACTTTCAGAAAGACTGCATGACGCCAGCTTGATTCATGTCCTGTTGTAGGCTACATGCTGATCATTATCACGAGGCTAGTGGTTGGGCGCTATTTTTTTTCTCTCCCTTTCTGTTTTCGTTAGTCTTAACTTTTTTTTTACTCAAGTAACGGATGGGATTTTTGATGTAGCGAAGTACAATACTTCACTCAAAAAGTAATCAAGTAAAATTTAAAATACCGATTTTATAAACTACTTAAAAAATACAAAATACACAGAAAAACTACTCAATACAGTAACGTGAGTAAATGTATTTAGTTACTTTCCACCTCTGCTTCCAGGGTAGCGATACTCCCCTCCTTGCCAGGAGAGCATCCATAAAGATGGATGGCATCACAATAGCAAGTGGAGAGGTGGATGTGCCACATGCCCTCCAATGCGAATTTGTCATTGGCCCCTCCCCTGACATTGATGCCTCCTTAGGCCTTGTCTGTATTTTTTGTTTATATTTTCTTTTTGATGTTCAGTACCCAAAAGAGGCCCACCACACATTACTATTCTTTGAAAGACGCCTTAACCTGTCTATGTCTAAGCCCTCCACTCCAGTGTTGCGTGTGGAAAAAATGTTATCATAAAGTGTGTTTTATAATCATTTGAAATTTATTAATTTGTAAAAATGTAACTATTGCTGTTTTGTACGTATTTATGACACATTTTTTATGCAAGTAATATAGAAGATATGTTTAAGCAATGAATATGTAAATGAATGTGTAAATATGTATCTATTGTTGTTTTGAGCTAACCTGACCCTAGCCAGATGAATTTCGCTCCGCCTAGCTCCACTCATCCATCTGGAACCGATCCATTGAAGTGTTGCTTCAGAAGGCTGGGCCTAATCAAAAAATGCTTGCATATGATTGAATAAGCCACTTGTCCGTCATCTATTGACGTGCTACTTCAACCACTCACATCGAAGCCAACCCGTGACGCTAATAACAGTCTCAAAGTCGCTTCTACGCTATGTCACATCTATGAAACTCCCGCCCTGCGTCCTGATTGGCTGTACCATAAAATCGGTTGCAGAAATCACTCTCAATGGAAGAGGTCCCAGATGGATGTGAGTGAAGCTAGGCGGAGCTAAGCGGAACGAAATTCATCTGGCTAGGGTCAGGTTAGTTTTGAGCGTCTTATGACACACATTTTTTTGCGAGTAATATAAAAGATATGCTAAAGTAATGAATATGTAAATTAATGTAGAAATACTGAATACAGTATTTGAATGATATTTGACTGATGTGTCAATTTTTGATTGATGTCTATTTGTATTTAACATTTCGCACACATTATACGCTACTTCTGATTAATTTAAGTAATACTACTACTAATACTAATAATAACTAGATATACCGCATAGCGGTACAAAATATGACCGCCGCTCAGTCCTGTACATCCTTTCCGCGAAAATAAATCACACTAATCAATTTGTCTCCATCTTTTACTCCATCCCCCACTCTTGAAACTTTTGTGTATGCTTGTTTGGCATGCCTGTGTGTGTGTGTGTGCGGCTGCACAGAAAGTAGCCTACTGGCGCTGAAAAGGTGAATAGATTGTAGAATAGCCAAAGAAGTTGTAGCATTGTTATAAAACCTTTAAAATCTCTAAACAATCACAAGTAGGGCAGTTCATCACAGTTCATTCATTGCAACTGGATTGATGAAAGGTCACTTACACCTGTAGGCTACATTATATTTGGGAAAAGCAAAAGGTATCAGCATAATGTTATATTTTTATTTATGTATGTATGTATGTATGTATGTATGTATGTATGTATGTATGTATGTATTTATTTATTAATAAACAAAAACATCTCTGTCAGTTCCATGCCGTTTTCAACAGCTATCAAAAACAAAGGTCATTTTTGGATAGATGGATTTTTTGTGAATGTTTCTTCTTCTGCATAAGATTTTAGTCATCTTTAGTTCATGTGATACTTTATTGTCAATGCACAAATTAAGTAACAGCAGTCTGAAACGAAATGCTGTTTTACATCTAACCAGTGGTGCAAATAACTCCAAATGGGCCTTGATGAAATGCGTCGCTAGACTGTTCGTACACATTTTAACGGGCTAAAGTTGAAGAGCTGTTGTCCGTTGTTGTTCGTGCAAATATAGGCTGATTCATGTTCCCTTGCATTGTGTAACTGAGGTCCATGGCTTGTCTGGCTTTCACCAGACCAAGCTCAATCTTTTAAGAAATCAAAAAATAAATAGCGGGCAGATCAGGCTGGGTTCACCCAGCCTAGTCCATAGGCGCCCGATATTGTTTAATTTTTCGATTGAGATATCCACGCTCTGGCTATTCTAAATGCAAAAATGTATCAGGGAGTTATGACAAAACTGTAACTAACAAACTAGATCCTAATAGAAAGCTGTTAGCTTCCCTAAGCTACAAGGTAGGCCTATTTACAATATAAATTGTCAATAGGCTATGCTGGCGACACAAATAAAATCTCCTTTGGAAACCAATGGCTTACGCCTTACAGTATCAAGCGGACTTAAACTGCCATATCGTGCGAAAAGTTGTAATAAAATTCACGCAGCTCCATGAGTCAAGGAAAGCGCGAATGAAGTAGCCACTTCTAAATGGGACCCACTACACAGTAGCTTAAGGTGTGTTGCTAAAGCAGCCATAATGAAATGAAGGTGTCATTGTTTGGATACTTCAAACACACGTGCTTTTTAATCTCACAGACAACTACCAAGCTGGAATCAAAGCACATCGATTCCCCTCTCACACCCTGCACGCACTTCAAACAAATAAACAGGCGTCTCAGTCTCACGCATGTATAGGCAGAACTGTATCAGACCGGTGTAACGTTGGTAAATCTTCCATTGCACAGAATGATTTTTGTAGCACGTGCAACAAATGACAGTCGAAAGATACAATTACAGTGCTGCTATCAATTTGCTTGGTATAACCGCATTTATAGTTTTCTACAAATGCCATCAAATTGGCTATACTCAACCAACGCTAACGGTAACATTATTGTACCTAGGTCCTTATTGATATTATAAGATTAACGTACCTGCAGTAAAAACCAAACATGTCCGATAAACATTCTCAGATTTATTTCGGCTTCAAGAAGAAATGGGAATTACATTTCATGTGAACATCGTCCTATCCTTATTAGACGTTCTCTGCGGTAAACTACAGTCCTTGTAGGAAGCGTCCATTGTTTTTCCAACCCACTTTTAACTTCTTAACAAAATTACGTCTCACTGCAACGATGCCCCATCTAGTGGACAAACGACTACTTATCGCCAATACTGGAAATGCAGCCATGATGATGATGATGAATATTTGGCTTTCTTTTAATCCTACTGAATTTGTAATTATGTATCGGCCGTTCTAATACCGATAGTATGTGCGTACCTGTGTGTGTGTGCATGTGTATATGTGTGCACCGCCATCTCAAAGTCAAAGTCAAAGTCAAAGTCAGCTTTATTGTCAATTTCTTCACATGTTCCAGACATACAAAGAGATCGAAATTACGTTTCTCTCTATCCCACGGTGAAGACAAGACATATTTTACCAATTTAAGTCCACAGACAAACATAACATTCAAGTAAACAAAAAAGTAAGTAAATAAGAGGGCACATATAATAATGAAAAAAAATAAGAGCAGCAAAATTTGGTTTAAATTGTGCATAGACAGTCAATAAAATACTAGTGCAAAGTCAGGCCAATAAAAGGCTTGGGTAGTTCTGTTTGACCTAAGTAAGAAAGAAAGTGACATAGTGGTGCAAGTTATGTAAGAGCAGCAGATGTGTTGTGTTTTCAGGACAACAACAAGTTGTAAAGTGTGCAAGTGTGCAAGTGTGCAAGTGGAGTAGTGCACGCGGCCATTGTGGGTCCAATGTCCAGGATGTTATGTAGCTGAGGGTGGAGGGGGGAGAGGAGGGAGAGAGTTCAGCATCCTTACAGCTTGGTGTATGAAGCTGTTGGTGAGTCTGGTAGTGCGGGAGCGCAGGCTTCTGTACCTCTTCCCAGAGGGCAGTAGATCGAACAGATTGTGAGCGGGGTGACTTGCATCACTCACAATTTTGGTCGCCTTGCGGGTGAGGTGGGTGGTGTAAATGTCCTTCAGGGAGGGGAGTGAAGCACCAATAATCCTTCCAGCTGTGTTCACTATGCGCTGCAGGGCTTTCCTGTTGTATTCAGTGCAGCTTCCGCCCCACACAGCGATACAGCTGGAGAGGATGCTCTCAATGGTGCCTCGGTAGAATGTGGTCATGATGGCTGGTGGAGCACTTGCTCGCCTGAGTTTCCGCAGGAAGTACAGGCGGCGCTGAGCTCTCTTCGCCAGTGATGCAGTGTTGGTGGTCCAGGAGAGGTCTTCGCTGATGTGCACCCCCAGGAATTTGGTGCTGCTCGCTCTCTCCACCACAGCACCGTCGATGGTCAGTGGCAGGTGTTGGGTGTGACCTCTCCGGAAGTCAACAACAATCTCTTTGGTCTTGCTGACGTTCAGCAGGAGGTTGTTGTCCCTGCACCACGTGGTCAGATGGTCGACCTCCAACCTGTATTGGGTCTCGTCGCCCTTGGTGATGAGACCCACCAGAGTTGTGTCGTCAGCAAATTTCACTATGTGATTGTTGCTGTAGGTTGCAGTGCAGTCATGCGTCAGCAGGGTGAAGAGCAGCGGACTGAGCACGCAGCCTTGGGGGGCCCCTGTGCTCAGTGTGATGCTGCTTGAGGTATTGTTGCCAACACGTACTACTTGGGGCCTCTGACAGAGGAAGTCCAGTAGCCAGTTGCAGAGGTAGGTACTGAGTCCCAGTTTGTCCAGTTTGCAGATGAGTTGTTGTGGTATTATGGTGTTGAATGCAGAACTGAAGTCTATAAACAGCAATCTCACATATGAGTCTCTTTTTTCCAGGTGGGTGAGGGCTGGGTGGAGGGCAGAGCAGATTGCATCCTCTGTAGACCGCTTGGCTCGGTATGCAAACTGGAAGGGGTCCAGGGTGGGGGGGAGAATGGCTTTGATATGTGACATGACAAGCCGCTCAAAGCACTTCATGATGATGGGTGTCAGTGCCACAGGGCGGTAGTCATTGAAGCAGGATGGAGCAGTTTTCTTCGGCACAGGTATGATGGTGGCAGCTTTGAAACATGATGGGACGATGGCTTGCTTCAGGGAAGTGTTAAAGATGTCTACAGGCCAATGAGTGTAGCCTACAGTGACTAAATGTAAACATAACCTAAATTTTTTTAGACCCCGCATGGATGAAATTCTACAAAACTTGGCATACCCCCAGAGAATGGCAGGTCAATCATACACATAAAATTTGGTGCAGTTCTGAACATCTTAACTGAAGATAGGGGTGATTAAAGCAGAATGATATTGCATTTTCGGAGGGCACATCACGGGGGGGGAGTGGCCCACGGGGACGAAACAACATTTTTCCGTAAAAGTCTAGTGGAGCTACATACCCACCAAATTTCATGTGCACCGGTGTTTCGGTGTCCCGGGTATCGTTGACCAAAAATTCAGGAAGTAGATGACGGGGGGGGGGGGGGGGGGGGGGTAATAGTAGTAATAAAACACACCTGGTAGTTATGGTTCCATTTAGAACCATTAGAATGTAAAATAATGGCACCCCTGATGGTTCATCTTATAGAACCTTTTTAAAAGGTTCCATTTGGAACCATTTAGGGTGCCTTATTTGTATCAAAGGATGGAACCTTTTTTTCTTAGAGTGTATGCTCTTTGCAATTCTACAGCATTGTCACAGAATTTGATAACTAGTTCACCAATTTTGTATGTAATGACTCAAGCAATGAAATTAAGTTGTATTGGGAACAACTATTCAGCATCCATAAGTATAGTTCATTTTGACTGACATTACAAAGCAACTGATACATGTTCAAAAGCATTTGCAATTTGTTCAAGGATGGAGAAATTGCTACTATGATGTGCACAAATGACTAAATGTTGTGGAGGTTGAACTAATAGTTATGAGAATTTTCATTCTGATCTGAGAAAAGCACCGAAGCGACTGAGAAAAACTGTAACTCCATGGCTACAGCCTTGAGCCTATTGGAAGGTATTTCTCAATATATTGGCGGTAAAATTAAAGTTTGCAAACAGGGAGGATGTTGCCTTTGGTATGCTCACTGTGATTGGTCATAGGTCAAATGTGTCACAGCAGTGAGTGAATAGTCCACTCAGGACAGGGGGTAGAAGCTTCCAGATGCTTCTAGCACATACATGGCGAGAAAGTCACATCTCTTGTCATCCGGAGTAATGGAGGTACTGTTCTAAATACACAGGACAAAAAATAGGCCAACATGATGCACAGGCAAATATAATTGTACACACATGAAAGCCTTACAAATAATTACAAATTGATCCACAAAAATGTGTAACATGTACTGTTTGTCTCTGTGTAAGCTTCATACAGAGGCGACACACAGGAGAACTTTATCAAAAGAACACTTGCCTCATATTTGCCATAAAACAACACATTTGTGCAACATGATGCTGGTAATTGAGAAAATGAACACTAGTGAGAACCAATATTCACGTCCCTGTTGTGTGCCGATAAGCCAGTGATATCTGTAGCAGAGTTCACATGAGGGATCTTTAAAGATAAATATTTACCTTTGTAGTCATCAGGTAAATGTTTACAGTAAGTGTAAAAATAGCCAGTGAAAGCCTTGGTTCTCAGTGTTGTCTTCATTTATCTCATTTCAGCAGTTTGAACATTCCTAGCATGGCACTTTTCTTCCAGACAACAAATGCCAATTCATGCATTTGTTTAATCCATGTAATCTTGGGATTATATGTTATGTATGTATATGTATGTATGCAGGGATGTAGTGGAGGCTAAACGCAAGTAAACACAGTTTATCCACCGCTGAAATTTCAGAAATAGAGTTTATCCACATCTTAGAGTTTATTCACCAATTGAAATTTTAACATTCAAAAATCACACTGTATTATCCACATTCACAATATGTACACTCTAGGAACCATTTAATACCACTGATATCGTTATAAAAATTGGGCAATAACCTCCACCATCATTAAACATGTTCTGAAAAATCCAAAACCGCACGATGCAGTCCACCTTACAGAATTCATAGTTTATCCACCTCTTATTTTATCACTACATCCCTGTATGTATGTGTGTAGTATATCGTTTTCAGTATTATTGCCTATGTCTATTCATATGTAAAAACATTATAAATTGTCCATGTAACATTTTGTAAAACATGATACACAAACGTAAACTATCAAGCACTGTAAGGGTGATGAAACATGGGTGATTTTAAGCAATGTTGTGCAATCACATAACCTGTTCAGTTCCACGTGTCCTGTTTGGATGATCGTGCCAACTAATGATAAAAGTAGGCCTTCACAATATCTATACAAGAATACTCAAATATATTGCCCTGCAGCAACATTGCTTAAAAAGTTGCCATGTGTAACAGCGTCAGTGTCCTCAAACGGTGAACAAAAATGTGTCCAACTCTGTGTCTGCCTTATATTTTCCTGTTCATCAGCTAAATCAGCTAAATGCCAACAAAAATGTCTGGAGCTAAAACACCATTGAATCAAAGTCTTAGTTTAATCCTCTTATACTGTAGGCAAATTAAGGTACTGTTCACAGAGTGACATTCTGTAGGCTACAATGCCAGCTATCTGTCAGAAGAATGGGTGGGCAAAAGGAGATGTTAGTCCATCATCAGTCATCAAGGCTTAATCTCTGGCTGAGGCAGGAAGGCCGGTTTCCTGTAGTCGTACAGCGTTAAGCTCCAGACTGGCTATCCTGTTTCTCCTCTTCATCAGGCATGCTGCAGCAACTTGAATCAACCAATCATCAGCTTACAATAATCCTGAAAACGATACCACTAATTCCTCAGGGGGATCCACAGCTATCACTGTAATACACCTTTTGCTATTCTAAAGCATATCTACAGTATACAATGCACTGACTTCTGCATATCTGAAAATGATTAAAAAAAATGACTTTTAAGCATATTCACTGCTTAACTTCATGTTTACTGCATATTCACTGCTTAACTTCCTCATGTTTGAAAGTCAGTTGTTGAAAATGAACGTGAGATCTTAGCCCGATTGGTTTGATTGGAAACATAAATCATCAGCTTCTGAGGGCATAGAAGATGCATTTGTAGCTTAATGCCATGCCTTTTTTTCTTACTTCTCTCACAATCCAGTGTGGATGGAATTCAGTTGCTATGCAACTAATTATCGGCTGCTGTTAATAAACTATACAATGCAGGGCTTATCAGATGCTATCAAAATATTCAGATGATTTTTTTTTTTTTTCAGAAATCTCATGCAATTTGGATAATTAATGGCACAACTGCTGTACTGTATACTACCGACACATTTACTGACTAGTTTATCCAAAGCTATTTACAGAACAGTGTGCTGTGCTCTCTTTACACATGCCTTAAAATTGTTTGCATTCCTAATCAGAGAAATTGTGTCTTCAGCTCATGATGTGATTCTTTGTTGACACTGACTGACTGCTCTCTGAGAGCAGCATGACATGAACTGAGATGCCTGCAGCAGAGTGAAACACTGTCTGCTTGCTTTCTGATAACTAAGTGTTGCTGATGAGTCATTGGAAGGAGGTTGACAGAAATAACTCGAGCCTAGTCGTGGCATAGCGCAGTCAAGTGAACACCAGGGCCCAAACCTGTTTCTCTTTGTGAACATACTTCACATGATCCTGACAAATATTTGAGTAGGCTAAACATCCAGTGACTTGAAATAATCATAAATCATATTAAGTCTAGCACCTTTTCAAATTAAAATTTGAGGGTTTGGATTTGTTTTAAAAAACATCACTCCATCACATTTATTTGCATTGTAGAGAAATAAAGACATTAATGGGCTGTGACACATCTGTGGCAAAATGGTCAATATTTTGTCAATGTCACGTATGCTTGTATGAGCTTGATTGTGATTGGTCAGGTAACAAGTGCGTCACCTTCTTATCATTGTAGTGGGGAGTGGATAAGATAAGACAGGCAAAAATATTTCGGCGATTTTACTTAAAACGTACCTGGGGAAAGGATTCAGAAGTCTCCTCTATCATGGGGAGCCGAGAGAAACAGTGGCTTGTTCCGGTGGTTCTTTTTGGACTGCTTCAGTTGAGTTTTGGAGACCCAGATAAACAGGTACAAATTCGTCTTTTCCAATTTAGCAACTGAACAAAATATTAGGACATAGTGCAAGGGAAATATGTTACACAAATTATTAGTTAATTTGAGAATCGTGCGATGTTAAATTCAGGCTACGCGTAAACAGATGTTTTGGTCAATTAAAAACGGCATCGAGTGTCAGGATACAATGTTCAGAGAAAATTGTTGAATTGGAGATTAAGGAGTTTAGATGAAATAAAAATGACCCGAAAATGTAGTGAGAATTAATCCAAAAAGTGTCAGTAGCACTCCACTACCTTATTTGTATCCACGCACTGAACGTGTGGCGCGCTTCTGGCAACAACGGTGGAGGCGACAGCACATGTGATCTCCACAGAAACGGTTAAAAGTGAAAATGCAAAATAGAAAACAAAACTGTTTGATAGACATGTACATGTTGCTGGTAGAGACTAAAGAGTCATTGGAAGCTTTGGCAAATATTATGTTGGCGTTAAGCGACTGCCAATAACAGATGAAGATTTGTTATTTTTCATTTGTGGTTTTAAGGGCCTATTAATAATGCCTGTCGATTGAAGTGGTAATAACCTTGATGCCCAACGTTTACACTCATCCTGCATGTCATTAGTGTCCATTCATTCAGTGATATTTCAACCTTATGGACACATGAACTGAAAAATGTGACGCATTTCTTTTGTCAGGTCTGTCCTCCATCTTCAGGCACCATCTACGACTATGGAGCCACAACTATAAATGGGTGTGAGCACATTAATTTAAGCCAGTACGCTGGGAAGACAGTCCTCATTGTAAACGTTGCCACGTACTGAGGACTAACCTTCCAGTATCTGGGTAAGTCACATACAAATGTTAATTAAAGACTGATATCCATCCCGGGTTCAGAGACAGTAAAGTCTTGTCATCTTCTGCCCTTGCACTTTACAGGCGATATCACTAATTAGCTGCTGTACCTGTCTGAAAACTTGTGCTAGTTAGGATCATGTGGTTTACTAAATGATTGGAACAAACAATGTGGCAGGACTTTACTTTCTGAACCCAGGAGGTCCACCCTTTAATGGATTAGACTTTTTCAAGAAGTAGACTACCCTACTATTACACCCAGAGTGGTTCATCCTTATTAGTGGTTTCAGCATTCTCTTCTGTTTGTCTGAAGTCCCAATAATTGGGAAGATATTAGTCAGGCCAGAATGCTGACATGATGGTTCTGACATCCCTGTCTTTTCACAGAACTGAATGCACTGCACGAGGAGTTGAAAGGTCATGGATTCACCATTCTTGGGTTTCCATGCAACCAGTTTGGCCTACAAGAGCCTGGAAACAACCATGAAATTCTGCCCACTCTAAAGTGAGTACTTACATTGTTTGCTTTAATTACCAGGGAACCATTAAGTCTGTCTAAGTGACATTAAGTTGCATGGCATGCAGTGGAGCATTAGGCATATCCAATTTCTGTGTAGTGAAGAAAGGGTTGGAATCTATTTATCAATCATCATGGCCTATTCAAGAAAAGCCTCGTAATTAGTCTGTTTCCTGCAGGTAGTGTGCACCACTGATTGCCCTCTGCTCTTAACTTCTATTCATTTTGGAAGGAATTTAAGGCAGACCACCATTTTACTCCAGTGGCTGCCTGTGAAACTCTGAAGACCTCTGTGAAACTCTGAAGGGGATTTCACTGTCTGTATTGTATATATGATGTATGTTTCCATGTATAGATCTAAATCCATGATAAGGTTAAATTGACTGTACATGATGTTCTATAGGTATGCCCGCCTAGGCAATGGGTTTGTTCCCAACTTCCAATTGTTTGAAAAGGGTGACGTGAATGGTCGGAAAGAACAAGGCCTCTTCACGTTCCTCAAGGTGAGTAACCTTTTAGAACCAGCTCATCTAGGCCTTCTGTGGAATGATATCAAACTGTTCAAACTCATTCTTATTGCAGTAGTGCACATTCATTGCAGGAAAGAGCCTGGAAGTCAGCCCAAATTTATCCTGCCAACAATATTGAGTTCGGGAAATTCGATCTGGAGTCACTACATTGAGAATTCTCTATGCCAGACGCGGATGTGTTCAGGCCAATCAAATGTGTTAGCATGTTGCTATGCTAGAGGGCTCAGACGTAGCCATAGAGGGTGGAAGATAGCAGTAATCAAAAACATCCACGTTTTCCCTACTTAAATACAGTTGCACGAGTAGTTGATAAAAATGTGTAAGGTCACACAACATGAAACGTGGCGATTTTCCAAGCGAATAAACAGGAGAACTACAATGTGTGGCATAATAGCACTTAGGAGTACTTCGACCTAGCGTAGTGTTGGTAAAAATATTGTATACCAAAGTTAAATGTGAGATCCAGTCCTGTATACAGGAGAGAGGCACACCCGTAGCACAGCGTACTCCAGAATATGCGTCTCTGACTTGACACAGAATCATCCAGGGTTAAAGTACCCAACAGTAAAGAATAGATAATCATACAATGACTGTGGCAAAGCCAGGAGACATTCAGTCTACCTTCTTCTAACATATTCTTTGTCATTCCAACATCTGTATTGGGGGTAAAAAAACATACATTTTCTCTTGTCTGTAGAACGCTTGCCCACCTGTTGGAGAGAACTTTGGGAATCCCACGAATAGGCTGTTCTGGGAGCCTTTCAAAGGGAGCGACATCAAGTGGAACTTTGAGAAGTTCCTTATCGGGCCAGACGGAAAGCCTGTGATGCGGTGGTTCCCGAGGGTGAACGTCTCCGAAGTCCGAGCAGACATCCTGAAATACCTCCAAAAATATAACTCCTAAATATAAATATGCTCCATCTACCGGCAGACAACAAAAACAATTGGAACACAAATCTGACCTCCAACATTTTCAATATTTTCAACATGTAAAATTGCATTACTTCTAAACAATCTGAAAATGAGTAAGTGATAAGTGACAACCCCCCATAAAAACAAAAAACAAAAAAATGTAGATAGTGTTAGAAAGCGAGGCCCTCTGTGTCCTTGTGTGTGTGTCCTCCCTGGCAGCAGCAGTAGGTCGGTGTGGAGGGCGGGAGGGGTTGCCTATTAGTGACGGTGAGGCCTGAAAGCAGAGACCCTGTGGGGCCTCACCTGAAAGCTGCAGGGCCAGAGTGGCTCTTAGTGCATTCAAGCCACTCTGAGGCCCCTGTGGATCAGGCCTTCTTCCCCAGTACCCCACGGACACACAGTGCCTACTGAAGCCTTCATGTATTTGTTTCAATAATAAAAAAATCCTTTTGTGGAAAAGTGTGTTAAATGTGTGGAATGAGCTGAGAAGACTATGAAGCGCAACTCAAGGTAAAGAAATAGTATTTTGTTCAAGTTGGAAATGTATACAATCTTCTGTTAATTATTTGATATTTCTTTGGGGTAATGTTAGACAGTGGCATGAGCATATAGCTAAAAACAAGTACAAGCATATTAAATGGCAACTAACTTAAGTACGATATAAAGACATTTAGAATATATTTATTATGCTAGTCAAATACAAAAGGGGTTTCACATACGTAAGATGTGCTTTCGCCTACTGGGGAAAAAAGGTTCACTCCAAAAAGCACAAAACTACAATCCAGTCAAAATCACAGCTAAACCAGTAAAGAAAGCAGACATTTCAAAGTGCATTTCAACTGACAACCCTTCCACTTGCAAATCCGAAGGAATTTGATAAACTTTGATAAAGACTGTTGACTTGAAACTCAGTACCGTGCGTTCCCAAGGTAACTATCTAGACATTTTCGTTTTTATTTACAGGACACACGTCATACCATATTGACAGCAAGTCTAATTGCACTGCAATTCCAGAGATCACAGAAAACGCAAATCATTTTTATATGCAGGAGCGGAATTATGTTACACTGATCCTGTTTACCTTCAATGCTCCAGGGCATTGTGACACATGCACAGTGGGTCTATGAAACGCCAGATTTCTCGGAGGTAATAATGAGGCCATGAATAGACTCTAGTTGATCAGCTGTTTTGAGGTAAGAGATCTCGTTCTTACAGGCGAGGCTTTATGACATGTCAACAAAAGGCAACTTGCAAGTGGAGATGGATGTACATTAATATAAACCGCACAGCGTCTTTTGTAACACAGCAAGAAACTCTCAGCCGAGGAAAACAAAACCGGTACAATGTATACACCAACACATTTACTCTTGCCTTTCCACAGGTTTTGCACAGCTTGCAGAGCAACAATCGATATGCCTAATAGTGAGACTAGCTACTGTTGGTTAGTGGTTAAGCTCTAGCATCGACAGAGCCACACAGAGCAGGTCCCGTGTCACGTGTCTACATGATCTAATACGTAATAGAGGATGTCACATTCCTATGAGAGCAGAAACACTCTTCAAACGACCACCTCTACCTCAGCACCCCCTGTCTGTTCAAATCCCTTTATGGCTTCCAAATCAAAGGCAGAGGGGGAAATGGGGACTGCGTTCACGCAGAATGTTTGCGGTTTCTAACTCCATGTGTACACATTGCACGCGTATGCATACACTTTACTGCAATCCTTCAACAGCTACAATATACAAGAGTGGGGAGACACTGACTGATACACAAAGAACATCATTACTTAGGACAATGAAAAAATAGTCTATGGAAAAACAGATTATAAATAATAATAATAATTATAATTATAAATCATTGGTAATTCACATCCATATGATCAAATAAGAAAACAAAAATCTCTGAATAATTAAAGCACATAAAATGAAACTAACTCAGTGGATGAACATCAAAATTACAATCGGTAACAAACTGGCAACCAATCATCAGATAATAACATTCCAGCAGAACGTCACCAGTGCCACCGGATATGCCATTAAGGATAGAACCTTTCCCTTCACTCTATTCCGGACTACCACAACATACCAACTGAAAATGAACAATAGTCCTCAATTTACATTAATGTCAATTTTATGATGTACATCTCATTTATACGAAGCACTCATTCACTGGCTATGGTAATAGTTATGATGGTACAATTATTTTGATCCTTTAAAACCATCGGTTCCTGCATAGAATTATATAATAACGCATATAATTTAAAACGGTATAACTAATAGAAGTTCAATAAATCAAAACGGAAAGAAAAAAAAAAAATCAAATAATATGTCTATATACTCTTGATAGGGAAAACAGTGTCTCACAAATAGGCTTATAAAACTGAAGTATAAACAACATTACAATAGAATATCGATCCAGTAGGAACCTATAGTTCTGAAACCCACACCATGCCAACTGAAATGAAACTGCATCTGCTACTAGCCGGGCACCGTCCCAGGGACAGAATGACTGCCATTAGTGCTTCCCAGGGTCGATGTTCTGGCGATCCCTTTTTCCGTAACCCGATGCGCTGGCCTCTGATGACAAAGGAAAAGGGCACATGTCAATAGACCCTTTCAACAATAAAAACAAAAACAATGCTTGAACGTTCTATTTGGGCCCCAATCTACTTCCTCTGCATTAAGATAACATATGGAATGTTAAAAAGGAAGTCTTGTGGGGCCAACTATGATGCTGATAATGGAACTCTCTTGAAAGGGTCCATATGTGCATGACGTCCTTGTGTCTGCTCTTGGCAGACATTTCTGCTTCTGCGTCTACCTGGATGCATTTCTCTTCACATTTTGAGTTGATATGGCATGTTAACAAGTGAGCGAAAACCAGCAGCAAATCCTACAACACCACTGGCAAAAATAGAAAGTCTATACTATGAAAGCCATACTTTCAGCTCCATTAAGATTTGGATTTAACTGCATCGGTTGAATTTAAAATCTTTAATCTTGCTTCTGTGGCTTGTAATGTGATTTTTTTTTTTTTAAATCTCTTCAAAAAGACTTGGCCACAGCAGGCGTCTACATCTCCCCCCGGTCAGCACACAGCATGATTGGCATGTCACCTTTCAGTCACACACTTCAGAGCCTTTCAAAAATGTCATTTTTGAGAAAATTTAGGGGAAATTATTATTTGGATATTTTCCACAGACATTATATTACCTTGTAAATTATATATTCTTGAGTTATTAAAACATCAGAGGTACAGACACAAATGTTTTGTGTACAATACAGCATAATTGAATTAGTAAAACATCACAAATGTTATTTTTGTAAACAATACAGCATAATTGAGTTAGTAACCCATCAGTGGTGTTAATCACATTGATTGATATCACAACATCATGTTTTGCACAATACAGCCTGCGGTGCTGGTTGCTGGCTCACCGGTGTTCTCGGGAGGAGGGCGCGCGGTGTCGGCCTGCCCTCGGTTGCCTCTGGGCTGGGGGAAGGAGGACTGCCAGGGGAAGCCCTGAAACAAGCCACAGCCAGAGCCAGTGTCAGCAGGGCAGAGAAGGCACCTCAGCTGCTAAGTGTGTTGTTGGTATTAAATCTTTTCAGATGAGCAAAACAACCACTGTTTTGTGTTTTGTAGGTGATAATCATGTAACAAGAGTGAGCATATCTTTGGTAAACAAGTGTCGATGACGTATGTTACGCTGCACTGTTATTATGTGTGCGTCTTTGCATGTTTGTTTCTCTCTGAGTGTGTGTATGTATGTGTGTGTGTGTGTGTGTGTGTGTGTGTGTGTGTGTGTGTGTGTGTGTGTGTGCGCGCGCTTACTGGGGTGACAGGCTGGAAGTCTCGGCCGGGTGCGGTGCTGAGGTTGGGCATGCGGGGAGGGAAGTGGATTGGCCAGCCCTCCAGGCCCTGGTGGCCCACCTGCACAAAGGGGCCGCAGTACGGGGGGCTCATGGGTCCGTTGGGCGCCGCCGCTGCCGCCCCAGTGGTAGGGTCAGAGGTGCGTCGCTCTGGCTGCCCATCCTACAAGGTTCCGAGGAAAAGTTGTGGTCAGTAAGTAGAGTCATGGTTTTGTTTCTTATCGGTCTAGTAACCATGGAGATTTTTAGTTAAGTTGTGAGTTAACATGTGAAAATGCAACACAGTTTAATCAATACGGACAGGCATAACGTGTCAACAGAGGTACATGGTAAAAAAGGGATATAGGTTTGCAAAGCTTTATTACAAGGATAAAAGGTGATTTTTTTTTTTTATTTCATCAGCCACAAGATGGCGCTGTTGTTCAAGGTAAAAGTTGCACGGTACCTGCTTATGATGCATCTGCAGTCTCTCCAGCTTACATCTTTCAGATCTCTCTCTCTGACACTCATTCTGGGCTTGGTGAAGCTTTAAACACACAAATACACACACACACACACACATTAACTTTTTCACACCGACACACATTAACTTTTTCACACAACATCATATCGTCATACATAAACATCTGATACTGAAACTGGCTGATCGTCATTGGTGTGACATGGTTGGCTGAAACATGAGTTAGCCGCAGCTATTTTCAATATTTACTGTAAATACCGATCTATTTACAGGTGGGGATTTCATTGTCATTCTCTCATAACAGATATTACGCGTGAGGAAACCGCTCAAGTGTGAGCCACTCCTAGGTGATGAGGCGGAGGAGTGGCGTGGGGATTTCTGTTCCTCTTTTAAACAAAAAGAAAAATCCATGCACCAACCTGGTTGGTTAGATTGGTCATCTGACCCTGGAGTCTTTCCACCTGGCGTCGCAAGTCTTCCTTCTCCTCGTTCATCCTCTCCCGATCACTCCTCTCCTTCCTGAAGTCCTCCTCGAAGATTTTCACCTGCATCGGACAGCAATGAACAGGGGTCACAATGAGAGCCGATAACATGAGCCTCTTCAGACAAATGTAAACATGCATGCACTCCCACTGGTTACAGCCCGATTAGCCAGGGTCTGCCATGCTCATCACCTTAACAGCCTTTAACCTCATTAACATTTGGTTTGCTGACACTTATGTTATCAATGGAACAAAAAAACCTTAAAAGCCATAATCGTGCTGTGTCTGCGTCATTTGAGCTGTCAGTTCTCACTCTCAAAAAAGAAAACAAGATTCAGATTTTTCTCAGTGTGGTTTCTAAAATTGAAAGAAAAAAAAAAAAAAAAAAAAATACAATTCAGCAAAATGTAAGTCAGAGGGAAACGTTCACCCACAATAGATGTGCTACGCTCCCTTTTCCATTACACGTTTACATTTTTGGTGAATGTTATGTCTATGCTTTGCATAAACAGCCAAAATTACATATTACCAAGAGCAGTGTACAACTTCAATATTTCAACTAATTTCCTTGATATTTCAAGAATTCATTCATTTGAAATATCAAATGAATCGAATGATCTGACCTCAGAGATAAATATTTGGATTACCTACTGTAATCACCTGTCTCTAACCAACTCTTGCCAAATTTCTCAAAACCAGAATTACACTGAATCATTGTTTCTGCAGGTTTCAATAAGTCAAATGTAAGACCGTAAGACATTTTTAAAAGCAATAATGAACGAAATTTAAGACCAGCTTCATGCTCTTTCCAGCAAAAAATATTTAGAAAAATCATAGTCCCAAAATTACAAGCAAAGTAAACTAATACAGGCTATAGAAATTGTATCAGTTCCAAACTAATCCAGTTTGAAGGTGTTTCTACATTGTGATAGCTGTACTGTTGAGAGAAAGAGCTACAACACTGAAAGTGACGGGCTATGCTGCAAGAAATGCAAATGTACAAGTAGCTATGTAGTTAAATGAGCATCAAAAAAAACTTACCTATACGCATTTCATACCTAGTGCATAATATTGCTTACGAGATTTAGGTCTTAAAAACTCTTAAATCTATTTTAGACTTTTTTAGACCCTCGCAGAAACCCTGCTGAACAGAACAGAATTCAATACTACCCTGACCCTAATATAATGGACTTACGGTGACACAAACAAAAGACACACTCCAGACCAATCTGCCTCATATGCTCAATGTTGAATATATTGCTGTGCTTGTGCTTATTTTTGTTTTTGTTTATTTATGTTTGTTGATTTGAGATGACAGCTGAGATGAGGTGAGGCGTTTACCTGCTCCTTGAGCACAGCGATCTGTGTGAGCGCATCCTGGTAGCGCAGGTTCATGGCGCCGTCACCCAGGGGGATGCCTGGCTGCTGCGTCGTGGAGGGCGAGTGCAGGTTTAGGGCTTCTTCCAGAGCCTGCTTACACACACACACACACACACACACACACACACACACACACCCACTCCAATTTAGATTATGCAGTTGCTGAACTATTTACTACAAACTACTTTATTAGTATTTTATTATTATTCATTACTTTATTATGAAAAGTGTTTAAAACTGGTATAGTGAACTACCCTTAAAAGGATCAAGAGACTGTCTGCTGTACGTCACAACCCCTGTATGCGTGTTACATTTGAATAATCATTGCCTGAAAAGGACTGAAGTTCATTGTTTTACAATGCCAATGAAACACTTTTACTGAGCGAGACATTTACAGCAGACTTCATTACACAAAGCAGTACAGTAAGTGGCAGACAGTCCCAAGACGATGGCAGACCCTAAATGCAAGAGAGAAGACAGCTGGAGCTCTCTAAATGTTAACAATCAAATATTCAGGACAAACATAGAGAGAAAGCAATAAAACAATAACACTACTGAGAAGTAACGACACCTCTGAGGACAGAAGTTTGATTGGATGTGGAGTGTGTGTGTGTGATTCTTGTATGAGTGATATTTTTGTATCAGTGAGTAATTGTGTGTGTGTGTGTGTGTGTGTGTGTGTGTGTGTGTGTGTGTTGTATCTGTGTATGAGTCTATGCGAGTAGGAAAAGGATCATTAAAACTGATTAACATTTGTTATGAGAATATTGCTGAAGAGATGACATGATAGACAATATCAAAAACTAACTGTATGTGTGTGTGTTTGTGTATACACCAACTCGGTTCAGGCGTTGGATCTAGGGCTGCAATGATTAATCGATTAGTTGTCGACTATTAAATTAATCGGCAACTATATTGATAATCGATGTATCATTTTTTTTAAGGAAAATACAAGAAATTCTCTGATTGTAGCTTCTTAAACTTGAATATTTCTAACTTGACTTACTTCTCTATGAAGGTGACCTATATATCTTTGGTGTGTGGAAAAAACAAGGCATTTGAAGGCATAATCTTGGGCTTTGGAAAACACTGATTCACCATTTTCTGGTATTTTATCAAACAACTTATCGATTAATCGAGAAAATAATCAGCAGATTAATCGCTTATGAAAATAATCGTTAGTTGCAGCCCTATTTGGATCTCTTTCTCCTGGTACTCCCGCTGCTTGGTGTGTGTGTGTGTGTGTGCGTGTATGTGTGCGCGTCAGTGTGTGTGTGTGTGTGCGCGTATGTGTGTGCGTGTGTGTGTGTGCCTGTGTGTACACTAACTCGGTTCAGGCGCTGGATCTCTTTCTCCTGGTACTCCCACTGCTTGGTGAGTGTGTGTGTGTGTGTGTATGTGTATGTGTATGTGTATGTGTGTTTCTGTGTGTGTGTCTGTTCACTCGGTTCAGGCGCTGGATCTCTTTCTCCTGGTACTCCCGCTGCTTGGTGAGTGTGTGTGTGTGTGTGTGTGTGTACACTAACTCGGTTCAGGCGCTGGATCTCTTTCTCCTGGTACTCCCGCTGCTTGGTGAGTGTGTGTGTGTGAGAGTGTGTGTGTGTGTGTGTGTACACTAACTCGGTTCAGGCGCTGGATCTCTTTCTCCTGGTACTCCCGCTGCTTGGTGAGCGGCAGCAGCTGGTCCTGCAGGTAGCGCACCTTCTGTTTCAGCTCACAGGTCTCCGACGTCAGACACTCCTTCTCACCCTGTACCCGTACCCACACACACACACACACACACACACACACACACACACTTACTTATGTGGCCTGTACAGACATGCAAGCAGCACCTTTAGAAAGCTATAAACAATCCAACCCAGGGGCAAGAAAGGGAGGGGTACAGGCCAATTTGACTCGTTGTTGAACTCAATATCAACTACCTTTTTCGAGACCAAAACCGGATCGCGGACAGCATCTTTAAAATATTGGTCCTCATTTGCCTCTATGCATCATACAAATGACTATAACACTTACTGGAAACACACTTGAATAAAGGCTGTGATAAAAGGCCTCGCGGTGGTCAGTGAATGCAAATGCAGTGAAACCTCACATCATAAAATCCCCAATCACTCAAAAGGCACATCAAGTGTTAGGTAACGAGACTACGAAAGTTCTGTCTGTCTCTTAGAGGTTTTGAGGACGTTCGCCACCACAACTGCTCTAACTGATCTGGAGTCGGTACAGGTGAGACTCATGTGGGAAAGGGAAAACACAGAGTCCTTGTCACGATGTAAGTGATACTGGGAAACGCACCGTGTGAAAAACAGGTAAGAAGAAGTGCACAAACCAGTATGATAAATACAACAAAGTTATTACGAGACACAACTACCATGTGAAATTCTACTGTAACATGGGTCTAACTTCAGTGATTCTCAAAGCATAGTCATGATTCATAATGACTAAATCAACTTACACACATATAACTTACACCACAATCAAGAGTGATCTACAGAGAAGCGTTTTTTATGCACACAAATAAATCATACTTTGATAAGTTATGAGTCATAACATAATGAGTTTGTTCAAGGTACAACAACTATTCTAATATGTCATGGGGTAAATAGGAGAGCAGAAGTTCATGAAACAAGCCCACAAACAACACAAAATATAACCATATAACAGGTAAGACGGAAGACCTTTCCTAGAAACAGTAGCAGTGCTACTTCAGTGAGCTTAAGACCTGTTTTTACATTCTGCGGACATGCCAGGTGCCAACAGTGCAGCTCATGCCAGCTACTGTGCCACGCATGTACTCGTCTTCCCCAAAGGCCAGCGAGCGTCGTGCCACAGCAGGCTGTCAACACCTCCCGTGATAACAGAGGCAGATAGACAGATGATGGCCCCAGGCTAATTCTTGCGGCACAAACTATAGAATCGGCTTTCCTTCTAAGAAAGGTTTCCGAGCCATCTACTTAATGCGAGGGGGCGACGGGCTCTGTTTACGGGAGTCTCAGGTGAGTGCCAGAGCACCTGATTCGCTTCTGGAGCACCCCAAGGCCACGGGGTAAATAACAGCATCAATCATTCTAAACGAGTGTAAATACCCCTCTGCTGGGGCAAGGGGGTTATCCGACCTGCCCGCACATTACCTGGGAAGGTATGGGGGGGGGGGGTAATTTAGGTAAGGTATGCGTGCTGGGAGGGACTTACCTGCACATTCTCGATCTTTGACTTGGCGAGCAGCAGCTTCTTGTCGTAGTCGCGCTGCCTCTGCTCCCGTTCCGTCTCTAGCTCCAGCACGGCCTTCTGGGAGTCTGCAAGCCGCTGGCGCAGGTCTGTGATCTGGGAGGAAGGAGGATAGTCAACAAACAGTCAACCAATGAAACACATATGGACGTATGGACTGATTGCTGACTTATCAGTTGATTATTGAGGCTACAGATACTGCTACAAGAAACCTTTTTGAAAATGTTTTGCTGTTTGACAAAATTGATTTGTGTGTTATAGGGTCGAATCAATGAGGATTTTGACGCATTTTGACATTTTCTGTTTGACAGTTTCTGGTTGCTCATCTTGTGCGAAAGCTGCCTACTGATTAACAAACACGTATTTGAGGAAAAAAAAATGTCACTGTATACACGGTTGTATTTCCCAATATACTGTAGTGAGGACTATTATCTAATGATCTGAAGCTTCCTGTTGCTCTGACGCAGGTGGTTTACGATATACATTCGATTCATCTCGTCACAGTGATATTTCATTGTTTTGTCCGGACGTGGCGTAATAGTCACCCTGTGCCACACAGAATAAGTGAGTACTACACTGACCTTTCTGTGGTGAATCTCAGTATCACGGAGAAAGACCCTATTGGCTTTAGACAGTTCTGTCAGGCTGACTAGGCTTATTTGTAATACTACCCTCGAAGAAGCAAAAAACATGTTTTCAAATGAGTCAGGCCACTGTCTGGAAACAAAGACGCATGTAAACAGGTTCAAAGGCCGGATTTTATTTTTGTTCCAGTCGGTGTGTTTGTGCGCGCAGGCCGTGTGACGTCAACGCGACAGCGTACGGATACACATACACACACACACCAAAAGACAAAAAAACAAAAAACACCTTTCAGCCCTCCTAAGCCCATTCGAGACGGCAAACTACTGCCATTCTTGTTGCAGTCGCCGCAGCAGCAGTGAGCCGGCAGAGTCCTGGAGCTGCGTAACTTTGGGCTCCCCCCACACTATGCCCCCCCCCCCCCGCAGGAAGTTGGCGGGTACCAGAGAGGTAAGGGAAATTCTGTTTGAGGTGCGACAGGAGGGATGTGGCCTCTGCAGTATTTTTTTTTTTCAAAAGCTGTCAAAACGAACAGAGATATAGGACCGAGAGAGAGAGAGAGAGAGAGAGAGAGAGAGAGAGAGAGAGACACTAATGCAGTCACAGTGCAAAAGTAAAAGCTGAGCAAGTGACATGGAATTGCAACGGCAGGTTCCGGATCGGAACCTGGGCAGACCAGTGGGCAGGCAACTATTCTACTGCTGCTCCAGAACGCCAGCACAGAGAGAACCAGAGGTTTCCACAGGACTGGTCCAGCGCATAAGCAAAAAGGATGTTTCAGAATGTTTTAATCACACTTTACCAGACCAGTTTCCAATTTGATAATCTAATCTCATTTGAGGAAATCAATGCAAAAATAAAATAAATAAATCAATCCAAAAGTAATACGGACATAGTTCAGGTGCTATAGCATTAAGATGAATCTTGTTTTAGTCTCCGCTAATGGACTCCATTACTGGAACTCTCTCTCTCTCGCTCTCTCTCTCTCTCTCTCTCTCAAATATGAAATATTACCTTCTGTTCAAACTGGGTCTTCATGGCTGTCCACTGCACATCCCATTGTTTATTCACCTCCAGCACCTGAGATAAGAAGGGGACAGAGCACAGCAACCGGTTGGCTACGCATGGATACGCAGGGTTCCCACGCACACTTCCCACTCAAGTCAAATGAAAAATTCCATGACTTTTACCTGACTTTCCCCGACAAAAAAATCTGAATTTCCATGACTTACTATATAATGATTGTTACAATAAACTGACCGATGATTTCAGAGTAGCCGTGTAGCATTCAAGAATCTGTGTGTGTATGTATGTATGTATGTATGTATGTATGTGTGTGTGTGTGCGTGCATGTACAGTATGTATGTATGTATGTATGTGTGTGTGTGCGTGCATGTACAGTATGTATGTATGTATGTATGTGTGTGTGTGTGTATATGTGTGTGTGTGTGTGTGTGTGTGTGTGTGTGTGTGTGTATGTATGTGTGTGTGTGTGTGTATGTATGTATGTACATGTATGTATGTATGTATGTGTGTGCGTGCATGTACAGTATGTATGTATGTATGTATGTATGTGTGTGTGTGTGTGTGTGTGTGCATGATTGCATGATGTATGCATGGTGCATGCGTCTATATGTATTTCTTGTCTGCTGCTCTGTCCCCAACAAGAGGCTCTGGGTGTGAGTGAAGGGAGAGAGCTTACGTCTTTCCTCTGCTTCTCCAGGAGCCTGATCCTCTTCTCATACACCTCTGGGTCACAGGTCTTGGCTGGGGTTTTCTCAAGCACTTTCCCAGTCTGGATAGAACATGACACTTCCTCTTAGTAAACACCATTATGACCAACAGTCCCGGCATTAGGACATAGATGATACTGAATTACCACATTTATTTGGAGTTCAGTTCCCGTGACTTATCTTTTTTATAATCATAAGCAGTACTATTTCAACATCTGGCCAACTCAGATGTATGCTTACACAACAGCTGAACAGTAATAAAAAGCAAAACTCCATTTGTCAGCAATGAATGATCGGACTATGAAACTTACCACTATTCATTCTAAAAAAAGAGGAAATTACACAGACATGACAAGGAGATGGAAAGGGGTAAGTTGGGAGTTTAATGGTTTTCCCAATGTAGCTAGTGGTCAAGTTGACTCAGGAGATGAGAATGATTACCAATTCTCCCTTTAAGACTATCCCAAGAACCCACAAGTAAATTGGCACTGCTTTCTCAGGGCATCATTTAAAATATCAAATTTTTGATTAATATCAATAACTTAACTAATAAATCACAATCCCTCATGGGTATAACTCTTAAGATCATGACTGATTTACCAACCTGAGCATGGATTCTAATATATCAATGTACAACTTGTAGGACAGTCATAACTTGCTTTGTTCAGTCATATAATTATCCCCTGAATAAAGATTTGAGAACATAGTACTTAGTCATAGACTTTCTGAGACACAGGGTATGGTTGTTCACCTGCTGCGTCATGGTCACCTCCACCTTGGCTTTAGCCGGTTCCTCTTTGGCCGCTTCCTCCTTGGGTTCGGACGCTCTGGCCTCCTGTTTGTGCGCTGGCGCTGGCGCTGGCGCTGGCGGTCCGCCTCCGGCGATCTGCTCTCTGAGCTTCAGATTCTCCTGCCTGGGGAGGACGTCCGTACGGGAGCCAGAGCAAAAGCAAAAGTGTGAGTCAAGAGAGGGGCTGAACGAATACTGAGATTCCCGTAGAGGTCAGTTAGAACAAAAGTAGGTTTGGGATTTATGGAGGGGGGGGGGGTTGGGGGGTCTATGGAAAGACCCTGCAATACCAAAAGCAAAACTATCTAAACAGGAGATGCAATTCAATGCTTTCTGTTCTTGAAAGTCTCAAACTTTGCTTTTGTCACAGTTTATTTTCTTTTGTCAAGTATCAGGTAAAACAGGTATTTTGCTCTCCATGGTAAATGCTAAAAGGTTAACTTTTAAAGAGAAACAAAAATTCTTACCGTAGTTGCTCTAAGTCCCGGTTCCTGTACTGCAGATCTTCCTCCATTTTCTTTCGGAGTTCATTATTCTCTTGCCGGAGTTGTTCACAGAGAGTCTATAAAATGACAGGCAAAATAAACAAGAGAAGAACAAACAAAGAACAAAGCTTACGAGCGTGTCAACAGAGCGTATGTAGGTGTATGTGTAAATATCTGTGTGTGTGTAGGTGTATGTGTAAATATCTGTGTGTGTGTGTGTGTGTGTGTGTGTGTGTGTGTGTGTGTGTGTGTGTGTGTGGAAGGGGCTTACCTGAAGGAGTGAGGTCCTCTGCTCGTTCTTCTGCACCTTGGAGGAGAGGTGGTGGAACTCGACAGCCATGCGGCCCAGGTGGGCGAGCAGCTGGCTGGGGTTGGACTCCTCGGCGAACACACTGAAGGAACTCTCCAGACGCTGCAGCTGGCTGGCCAGCTCCATGTTCTCCTGGGGCAGGTGAGGCACTGAGGCCGACGCCGACGCGGCCACAACAGGGGCCTGGAGAGGGAAACACCAGGACGGCACGATCAGTGGGCGAGCCAGTCGGACTCTCCCCTCCCTGCCCTGACTCACCAAATCCACCTCGTAGTCACCGCACCTGACTAAGGCCAGTGCTATGGGGCTTCTTAAGACAGCCAACTATTACACAGAGAGGAATTTCAGATATTGCCAACTGACCTAGAGTTAGTGTGTGTGTGTGTGTGTGTGTGTGTGGGTGTGTCTCTCTGTGTGTCTCTGTGTGTGTGTGTGTGTGTGTGTGTGTGTTCAGCTATAGTTAGTCTGGCTGCCGTTCCCATGATGACTCAACACGATGATGTGTTTCTATTCATGTTAATCCTGTGGATTCCCTATTGAGTCAATCTGGACAGGCACAATAGCAGAAAGGTGTTATGTCACCAACTTCTAAATGAGCCGCCTTGATAAGGAAAACGAGCAGGATATAGCCCGAAGCCATGCTAACAAGGTTGGTAATTAGCGCCCATTAGGGATGTAACAGTATGAAAATGTAACCTCACGGTAATAGTGACCAAAATTATCACGGTTTTCAGCATCATCGCATAGCATAACATTACCATGGCATTGTGTGTTGTCCCGTTCACTTTTTTCAAGTTTAATTGGCTATGTACTTATAGCTTAACTTACCATGATTATGAGTGCTATTTCTGTTATTTGGATCCAATTAGTGAGACCCAGTAAGTGTTCAAAATAAAACTTTAGGCTACGGTATTCTCCTTATAACGTGAGTGGAATGGATTTAATGTGGATGTGCACATAAAAAGACGCAGAGTGGCTACATGATACAGCGCACGTTTTGCATTGAAAATGTTCCGCCTTTAAAAGCAGGTGTAACCTAATCCGAATCGCGGTTAAATCCATCAATAAGACAACATAATCAGTAGGTACCAGTTTTGTTTCATTGTACCAGGCAGGACTATGTCAAAAGCAGGCTCAGATTAAGCTGCGAAGGATTAAACACACAGTTTCCACACCGTGGTAGTCAACTGGGATAATTATGATATTTGAAATGAAAACAGTAATTGTTATCGCCAACATTTTTATCGTGGATTACCTTTACATTGGTAATCGTTACATCCCTAGCGCCCATAAACGGCTACAGATTACATAGTGTTCAGAAGCAGGAGAAACAGCCGTCATCCACGCTTAGGGCAAACACTGTAGAGATAGCTTGACCGGCTGGATCCTGTTGTTGCTCAACAAGTGTCCGTGGCCAACCATGAAGTAGGGAAAGCAAAACTTAGGGATGAAACGAAACCTAAGCACCTCTGCACCCACTTCACACTCCTTGGTTACACTCTTGACCTGAACCATTATGAACTCTTATTTTCCATTCAAGGAGGACAGTGCACTGGGAACTTATCACTACACGACGTGATTGAAAGGTGAGAAATAGGTCACTATATTGTATTACTATATTGTATTACTCAGGATGAGAAATGTGTTACTATGTAGTTTGCTAAGTGTGTAAGTACTATGTATTATTAAGGTTTTACTACATTGTATTGACAATGCTTAATGAACCAGAATGCAGCTGAATCAAGACAGTGATTCAAGATAGTGTGAGGTTGACAAACTGCAGGATTCAGCCTTCAAGAAGAAGAAAACTAAAGTTGCTGGAAGTTCCAAAATTTCCACATATCCCTGAAGCCATAAAACACTGGAACGCACCGCTTGAGTTTCTGTGGTGACAGCTCCACGGTCTTCCATATTCACAACCTCAAACTCTGAAGACACTTCCTGTAACACACACACACACACACACACACGAAATTAGTTAGAAGTGAGTTTCTTTAGTAGATACAGACCCTTTCCGCAAACTGGAGACAAGATTAGCTGATGCACTGTTTGCGAAAAGCACAATATTGAGCAATAGTGCCCAACACATGAGTGTAGCATGTATTCAGTGCTGTTATTATGGGATGGGGAGGAAGCACACATTCACTCACATTGAGGTCTGATTGGACAGCCTTTGCAGTCATGCATTCCCGCGTTTCTGTGCAATCAGCACTCAGATGAGCGTGGTGCTTGGCATGGCCTAAGGGGAATTTCACACAGAGGGAGAAAGCGACAGACAGAGTTGTCAGAAGAGCACAGCAGCGAACCACAAACCAAAACATTCCAAACGATATCCCTCTTCAATAATTTCAAGATGCTTCCTGCTTTTAAATTAGGTCATCAGGAAATGCAGACAAAAAAAAAAAAAAAAACTTACCATCAAAAACTTGAAATAAGATAGACTCTGCTTAATCCATACCATCACACGCACAATTTATATAAACCTTTTGGTTTGTAATCCCAAGAGCCTTTTAGTTTGTAATCCCAAGAGCTTTCACGCCTAAGCAAGGGCTTACCCTGAAACGTCATGTCATTAAATATCTTCTTGGGAGCCACACTGGGTGTGCAGACTTTTTTGTCATCGCTGTGACCTTCCCCTTTCATCCAGCACCCAAAACTTACTACTTAGGCTACTTGCCCTGGATTGGTGTAATTTCAAGAGTATGCCTTGCAATCTCAAGAGTCTCTACACACAGGTCAAGAAATAAGTCAGAGGCCATTGGCCCATGGTTCTCACCCTGGGCCTCTGTCTGGACAGGGGTCCCCATGCAGAGGCTGGATGCGAAGCTGGGGGTGGAGGACTTGAGAGCCTCGTTGTCCCTGACAAGCTCCTCCACCCTCTTCCTCAGCTTGGACGCCTCCATCTGGGACTCCTCCAGCAGATCTCCTGAGGAGTGACAGTGCAGAGGGAGCGAGGAAGGGAGGAGCAGAGAGGGAGAGAAAGAAAGAGAGAGAGAGAGAGAGAGAGAGAGAGAGAGAAAGAAAGAAAGAAAGAAAGAAAGAAAGAAAGAAAGAAAGAAAGAAAGAAAGAAAGACAAGGGATGAAGGAATAGAGAAAGAAAGGGAGAGAGAGGGAGAGGGAGGCAGATGTGAGGAATGGAGGGAGGGAGGGAAACATAGGCATGGGAGGGATAAGAGACAGAGATGCAAGTACCATTACAAAACATAGTCTGCATCTGGCATGCAGCTCAGAACCGCCCATACAATCTTTCAAACAAACTTTCTGCACATGAGGAACTGGTCTGGACACATTTTTAAAAATATGACGGGGGCACGTCCTAAAAAGGTCACATCACCAGTTGTGTTCCAAAATTAGATGCCAAGTCTTTGTACTCTCATTTTTCGGTTTCAAATAGCGCCTTTTAAAAATGAATAACAAATAATCAAAACGAAGAACTATTAGGCTACCTCTCCCTACCGCCACTTACTTGGCACTTGTTAAGTTAAACTGTATACTTTTTAGCTAATGTTGACTATGTGACTGCTATCTTTAATCTCCTTCACTATCTCACTTTTATCTCTCAGAGCTATGTATTGAGTGTTGTACTATAGTTTGTGGTGTGTATGTTCAAGTTAAATGTGACTGTAAATGTAACATCTCATTCTTTTCTAATAAAAAATGTTGATCACAAAAAAAAAAGTTAAGTTGTACCACTACTGTCATAAGCATAATAGCTATTACAATCATACACGTTTATTCCAAGAGTGCTATAGTAGAGGGAAGTCATATAAGATGACTTAACATGACTGAGATCCCCTCACCTTATTTCATCACTTCTCTTATTGAAATACGTCCATGACTCTAATCAAGGCTTTACCACACCCAAATGACAACGATGCAAAAAAATTACCTCACTGCCTGACAAAATTAGATGTTAATCATGACACAAGTTGACATGTGAAAAGGGAAGCAAAACACTATGCAACCTCTCAGTACCGACACGAAACCAACAAAACATCCTCCACAGTAATACCAGTCCACAGTAATACAACTCACTATAATCCATGACACAGTCAGTTCTAGAATGAAATGACCCAACTCCCTGCCCCCTCGACCCCCCACTCTCCCCTATGTGTGTCACACCACACATATTCTACCTAGAAACCAAATCTCCCTGGCACAGCATCACGTCTCTTTCCACCTGTCAGGCCACTGACAAACACACCAAAATAAACCTGACACATCAATTCAACACATAGGGGCCAAATGTGTAGATGAATGACTGGGGCTCTGGCTACTCACCGAGACTCTTGAGCCCCTTCATGCGCTCCCGTAGTACACTGTTCTCCTCCAGCAGCTGCCTGTAGCTGCCGCTGGCGCTCGCGCTGTTGCTCTCTTCTCGGACTTGGCACTCGCTCCCACCGGGGTCGTAAATTCGGTACGGGCCCTTTCCCTCCATCATCGCCTTCTCAACACTGAACAAGCATCACTCCTGAAGCAGAGAGACAGACACAGAGAGAGAGAGAGAGAGAGAGAGAGAGAGAGGCACAGAGAGGCACAGAGAGACACAGAACCAGTTGGAATGTAGCCCAACATTCACATGTTTTCATTTTTCCATATTTAAAGGTCTGATAAATGACATTGTTCACCAGGCCTGCTACGACCTCCTCTGGGTACCGATTACATCTTTGTCTGTGTACCTCGCATATGCATTGACCTTTTGCAATTCAAAAGCCTGACATTTGAATGACTCCCTTGCAGAGCATTTTTGAGTTGCTATTTTAAACCAGGTGATTTGAATGGACATGTCAGCTACAGTAAAATCAGGCACAGACCTCCTTGAATAGCGGGGGATTCCACCCACATAAAGATATTGTTGAAACACTTCGGCCATAATCATATATGGGTCACTGTGTTTCTTCTTATCGCAGTGTCTTACTGGTAAGGAAGTCCATTCTGAACATCCCTGTTCCTGCTAAGCAACTCGGCTACAATACAAATGTCATTCAAAACAACAATACAAAAGGAAATGCCATAGACTCTACTGGCTTCTGTTTAGTCTTTGCCAAGAGTAGCACTACGAAATGACCAACAGAAAGGTTTTGTCTGCAGTCTTGCAGCCTTCCATGCAGTTTAAAACTGGCAAGCTCAACCTCAACTGCCACGAATTCTCTCAAAACATGAATAGATGCTACATAGTCACGACAACGGGCCACCAACACAGCAGAGGTAACGTCAGAGCAGTGACTAGCGACAACACAAGATTACATTGCCAACTTAGCCATAACAAGACATCGTGGTTTCTTTTTCATTTTCACGGCCGACTGACATACGTTTTCCAAGGAACAATCGAATGTAAAACCGATAGCTAGCAAGCTTGGTTAATGTTACTTCACTAACGTTAGCTAACAAGTACAGCAAGCTATCGATACATAGCTAACAATCTAACATTAACGTTAGTCCTAAACGTTACCAGTCATTGCCAGGAGATAAGTCTGTGTAATCTGGTGACTATTCGTTAGCAATCAGTTTCCAGTGACTAGACAATACAAGCTAGCTAGCCATCATAGCAATCTTTGATAGATATGCTAGCTATATGCAAAATGTACATAAACACGAACCATCTGGTGTGTTGGCAAGCCACTTTTCAGCCAGGTATGTATGGTTGGACACTAGGTCGCAACATTAACATAAGATGATGATACAAACCATGCTAAATATCGTAGAATTATCCCTAATCATAATCTTTGGGTTTGGCACATTTAGCAGTTACTGTTAGCTGAATTTGGCTAATTTAGCTATTGCCAAATTGCTAACGATATTTTCTTGAACAGGTGATGTGCTATAACCCAGTCATAAACGTTAACGTTAATGTTAAATAACGTTACCTCGGTCAGCTGTTGACTACACATTTACTTCCTACGACAAAGCAAGTCACACAATACAAGCCATCACTGTGTCAACATAAAGAAACAATTGCCTCTAGATCTAGTCTAAAACAAATAGACATAGGCTACAATTCAAACGAGACAGGGGACAAGCTACCTTTCAGACGGCGAAGTATCTTCGTTTGTCCAAAAATTTGCGGAAGTCCATGTCGTAACCAGGGAAATTCCACCTAACACTTGATGTAAACAGCCGTGGTTGACAGCCCAATGAACCAATCACAAGCTTCATACTGTTTGCTTATTTTAATATTTAAAGACATAGTTCAAAATTACCAGCTCTTTTTGAGTGACAAGTGTCAAAGTGTCAAAACAGACTGATTAATTGTTAGAGTTGAACTGTTTTTTGAGTGGTTAGGTCTATTGTTCAGTTGAATTAGGCCAACTTATGGGAAATGTTCTAATGGTAACCTGATGATAGGTAGGCACTTTTTATTGTTTTCTTCTTCTTCATTTTTTTTTATAAAGATATTTCCCAACCAAGTTATACGTTGGTGGTCCTTGTCCCTCCATCTAGACATGCACTTACATGTAGCCTACTTGAATAGATTAATTGTCTGTGCATGTTACCACAAAATTAATTTATCTGACTCATTTCCTTAAATGTTTCAGTGATGAAATGCTGGAGACCATGCCAAAAGGCTCAACAAATCTATAGGCCTAATGTCATGCTGTTGAGCATCTTAAACTGTTTAATACAGCATACAGCCTGACAAAGTAAGCTCAGCTCCTGTCATAACTTCCACTGTCATGATATGAATTAATTGTAAGCCTATTGTATTTTCCAAGTATATTTTGTGTGATAAACCTTTGACAAATTTAGGCTATTTGGCCTACAGACAAAAACTAAATAACATTAAGCGTGCCGTCTCTTTATTCATTTATTTATTTTTCAGAATTAGGACAACAGTGAGTGTCAAAAGTGCACCGATTGCTGCTCAGACTCCTAGAAAGATTTTATGCTCTTATAACACAGCGTGTATAGCTGTGTATTATAATGAAATACCTTCTTTCATTAATGAGAGTCCTTCTCATTTGTTCTGAACTTTTACCTTGACTGTCGCACCAGAGGAAGCAAAGCGCAGCTTAACCCTGTGTACCTTTTATTTCAATAATGACCCATGACCAATATTTTTGGATAATCAAAAATATCAAGACATCTTTTCGTAAAAAAACTGTATGATAAAAAATAGCCTATATCTAACAATCAATACAAACTATAACCCATAGTTAAATTAGAATATCATCAAGGCAACACCCCATACCAACTAAAATTTAGAACTGGACTAATTTATGATATCACCAAGGCGATACTGCCATATGTGAGTATTCACATCCATATGTTCATATCAGTACACTATTACAGCTCTGTCAGGCCTACACATTGTTCCTACACAGGTCTCCAATATTGCCACTGTTCTAGTAACTCAACAGAACTCCATACTGGTTTACAGTGTGAAAAGATAACAGAGGCAGACCTAAAGAAAGTCAAAACTCATTAGACCATTAGGCTATGGATGATGACACACATTCACCCTTTTTATAAACAGAAAACCTCTGAGATTACTGCACATGTTGTGCAGTCTGTCACAAAAAGTAAAAAGAAGTTTTAAAACTTAAGAAACAATGACAATTTGCAGCAACTACAAAATAAATCAGATGAATATACATTAAACAATTACTCACATTTTTTGTATGAGAATGCAAAACAAACACACTCACCTACACACTTTAGCTTGTGTCCGAGAGGCGTTTTTTAAGGAAACTGGTGGCTGGGGGGGAAGCGAATTCACTGTGTTTAGATAGTCGGGGATTTCCCACTTAGTAAAAGGCCCTGATATTTTCAGCTCAAAAGGGGGGACCTGGTGCCTGTCCAAGAAGTTGATTCGCTCTAGTTAAATGGTACCAGAAAACAGCAATAGTTTGTATAATTATATTGCTTATCCCCTGCAATAACAAAAAATACTATTCGAATTGTAATGTACTGACTTAAATGGCAGAACAAAAATATTCTGGTGTTTATAAGTGCAGAGATGTAAATCTTCTGGCATGGACGAGTTAACCAGTTCATCTCTCTCCCATAAAACACTTTCGTATTGCTTAATTGTAGCATTAAACAGTGTGAAACAAACATGAAACAATTTCAAACTGAATAAAGAAAGTTTGACATTGCCACTTCCCTTCAGGTAAAACCTCTACTGGTACATTACACACCTGCATCCCTTATAGTTCCCCAGCCTGAGGCAACAAAGTGTGGGACACAACAAGTTCTATTTTGATTTGTTTAACTACAAATGCACATACATTATTCAGAGATTGCATGACTACAATAATGACTTTCCTCTGAGACTGGAACTCTCAACAATAACTAGACTAAAGCAAAAGATATAACTATGATTATGTACAGTTAGAATAAATATCATTTTTATATAGTCAAAATCATGTGAAGATTCTGGTGATTCAATGATTCTATATAATTTGAAATGTAATCATTATATGATCATGGCAAGAAACAGAACACATGTCTGCATACGACTATAATTATTATTATTATCATTATCAACCAATACTTTTATTTAAACTAGTGTCAAGAACTGTGCTACTCTGATGTTCTGCACTGTGGCTGCAAATTTCATGCACACATTACTGATGTTGCGACGCAGTTTGGCCTACTGCAGGGGATTTCCTAGCCTCACTGTTTTTTTTTTTTTCGTTTTTTTTTCTTCTTTCCTCTTTTAACTCAAAGATGGCCTGACAACAGCTGCTCTCACACACGCACATGCAGCCAAATAAGAGCGAGCAATGGCACGGCGAGCTATGGCTATTCTGTCAAAACTGACCGTTTAAGTGGCATCATTACCATTGCCGCCAGAGATTCAGGAATTGTTTTTGTTTTGTTGTTTTTTTGGAGGGGGGGCTGGTAAGGAATAAACATCAATATTCCCATGAAGTGGTATGTGTGTGCGTGTGTGTGTGTGAGTGTGTGTGTGTGTGTGTGTGTGTTTGGTGGGGGGAAGGAAATGCACATGGGTGTGGGATGGAGCGGGAGGCACATGAATGAGGGACAAAAGACAGACTGTGAATGTCCATCTTCATGAAATCAACAAAAACATCCTCAGTTATCGGAAACTCAGAACTTTGCCGTCATCATGTGACTGTGGTTGCTCGTGGAGACAGGATTGTACATACTCTTCAATCGTAAACTCATTTGTCTATTTATGATCACAGAAGCAGATCCCACCAGCTTAATAACCTGGCTGCACAATTGAGAATAATGATCCATGAAATACATAATACCTTTGTAGCTCATGCAGAGAGTTTCAATTGTACCCTCGTAAAAACCAGTTGACTTGGTGTTCAACTGTTTCATAATGAAAGAAAGTCGTAAATTACAATGGGGAATTTCCACAGGCCACTCTTCATTTCCTCTGCCCGTGTCTAATGAGCTAATCATTAAAGGGGGGCATTGCAATTCTTCATGCCGATTGGCATCTAAAATGGAGGTGAATGGCACACTGAGCTTTTTCTCTTTCTCTCCCTCTCTCTGTAAAGTACAAGTATTATTTGAGTTGTTTCCACTAGAACAGCAAAACTTTTCTGGAAAATGTAATCATGTCAATGAATAGGTAGTAAAGCGTCCTGGCAAATCCTGGGACAAATCAAATAGTGATATACTGACGCAAAACAAAAGAAAGGAAACTGCTGCAGAGGGACGATAACTACTTGAAATAACACAAAGGAAAGACATTGACAGGTTTTCCTTTTATTTCAGGATAGCACTTTTATTCGATGGCTACAGCTGGCTAACAATATCAATAACTACAAGAACAGCTCTACTTGGACACTAGCGGTGCATCTTCTGGCGTTCCTACTGTACGGCCATGAACTCCAAGTTCACATGTATTCATTAAAAAAGGAAAATAAAATAAAACAATTCCGCGTTCCTTTCCAACACAGGGACGGTCAGATACAGTGAGTGGACGTAGCCTCGCTGAGAAAGTGCAAAGGGTGAAAGGTCATAAGCTTTGGCATAGAGTGGCAGCAGCACTGGAGGTGGTGGTGGTAGGGGGGGTGGGGGAGGTTGGGGTCACATAGTGGGCATTCAGTTTCCTCCGCTCCAGAGCACTGGGTGGTGCTCAATTCACAGGAAGCTTGTGGGGATCATCTGTGTCTGTGGCCAGTCGTTGCTGGGGTAACTCACTTCAAGACCATTAGTCTTCCCCACCACAGAGCATCAGAAGGGTTTTGCGGTAGTCCCCAGAAGTATCACCCTGAGAGAGAAAAGAGGAAGTGGGACTATTTTAAAATCCAATACAGGCATTTATAAATAAACAAGATTGATGCAATGACCGAGATTACTGTGTGCTGACACATGGCAATTGTGATGAAGGTCGATAAATGAATCGAACGAAAGTGGAACACCAGACGGGAGGCTGAGCTGGCTGTGACCTCATGGAGCTCTCTGGCCTTTGGTTGCGCAATCCTGTGACTGTTTTTGGGGGCTCACACGCGGACCACATTTTCATTCATAAGAAACTCGGTAAAGCAATGTGACCTTTAGGCGCAGCAAACCACGCAAACGCACAAACGCAAAGAGTGGCAGGTAGTCAAGGAAACAAGACACAACACCCAGCACACGCACAATATTGTGGTCGTTATGAGGTCAGAAATCATAACATCTAAGATGTCATAATTCATTGCCTTATCAGAAGAGTTCACCAGTAAGGTTGATTTGTTAGTGTTAGTAGAGGAAGTACTTTTATTAGAGGTGCCGAGAGAATAATTGCAGGCTTTCATGACGTCAATTGATAGTCATTCTAGAGAGTGATATTAGAAAAACTACCCAAATAAAGTCTTACAAAAATGCTAAAGTTCAATATCTATTAATGTCACAGAATTACAGCTAACATGACAAAATCCGTAATAAACATGCACTAGCAATATTATATGAAGTTTATTATTTAGTACGTGTAAAACATGTTGCATGTAGGTGCAAATTATATATTAAGAAAATAACGTTATGCTCAGGATTAATTCTCTTCAAACAAACGCCACCACAAAGTCTATAGGTTATTGAACACTTCCTGTCATATACACCAGGGTCTGATCATACGCAGGCTAACAGAGGAAGTCATGCATGCAGGGGAAATTCCTAAACAGCTGTGCTGAGTGCACCACACTGGAGCGTGTTGTTCTATCTCTTCCTCTCCAAACCAAGTAGAAGAGGATGTGTGAATCCACCATCATGGGCCATATCTGGTGCACTATACACACATCAGTGCATATCACATCACGGTGCGATAGCATATCATCATCATCATCATCATCATCATCATCATCATCACCGGCGGTGACAAGAGGGGCAAGAAGACCTCGACTTACGACGAACGCTTCTACCTGGATGAATTCATGGAGGGAGGCGTCGTGCGTCTCTTTGAACTCTTTGCGAATGTTGAAGAGGTCAATCTCACACCTGGACACCATGATGCGAATGAGAGCCCTGTCGTCAGTGCCCAAACCCTGAGGAGACATGTTTTACACGATTGGCATGACACACTGTAGTGCAGCTCAAAACATGACACAAAGTCAATAGAAAAAACACAAAGTCAATAAAAAAACACACAAGACCAAAGGCAGGCAGAATGCCTTTACCTTCATGGCTTTGTACAAACGGTCTGCTAAGTAGGAGGGCTGGTTCTTTACACTCCTCACTGAAACAAAAAGCAGAGAGGGTCACTACTTATTGACAGACATGCCCTTTCATGTTGAACATTCTCTGCTACTGATTCCTTCTAGCCATTACTGTAAGTCAAATATGGATAGCTTACCAATGGCATACATGACCTGTTTGACATCTCCTGACATATGCTTCTTGATGATTTGCTCGATGTCTTTGTTGGTGCATAGAACAAACTCCTGGAACACTGTGGGCCACACAGCAGAGCTCAGCAGTTAAAGGTGCTCACAGTGGACACTCATGCCATACAAATTCAGTGTTCAGTGTTTCATACCACATGGTTGAAGTGTGTGTGTGTGTTTGGCGTGTGTGTGTGTGTGTGTGTGTGTGTGTTTGGCGCGTGTGTGTGTGTGTGTGTGTGTGACTGTGTGCGTGTGTGCGGGCGTGTGTGTGTGTGTGTGTGTGTGTGTGTGTGTGTGTGTGCGTACGTGCGTGTGTGTGTGTGTGTGTGTGTGTGTGTGCGGCTGACTTACCTCTCTTCAGGTGACGGTAGCTCCTGGTGCACAGAATGCTCATGAACTTCACCACCATGTCATCAGACTCGTCATTACAGGCATCGGCCAGCGCCTGGCAACGACAAATATCAAACCATTTGTGTCCTCATACGGAAACAAAATCAAACCTTTATATAATATTGCTATGAGTTCAAACCTTTATATAACATTGCTATGAGTTCAAACCTTTATATAACATTGCTATGAGTTCAGCGGGAAAAAAGGCTAAACTTGAATCACATTTCACACTCACCTGTGCATCTTCATGCACTCTGTCTATATCCACAAGCCCATTCTCTCGTGCTCCCTGTGAAAATAAAACAGCACAGAGTTTACCATAGAGAGGCCGACACAACTGACGCCTCACACACAGCATACAATATGCAGAGGCTGTGCTAATGGTCAATGGTTAATGAAAAAAATGAGACTAAACATTCATACCACAACAATGTCACCTTGCTCTGTGCAATGTGGCTTTTATCTGTCGTAAATAAAGGCAATGTGTGTGTATCTGGCCCATACCTGAACTAGGGATACAAGGATCCTGCAGAAGTGGCCGGAGGTATCTGATGAGATGGCGTCTTCTAGGCTCTTCTTATAGGCTGAAAGGTATCAATTGCAATGTCAGTACTGGACCAGGGAGTATTTTCCACTATGATATGGCTATATCATTATTAATGTTATATGTATTAGAAATGGTGTCTAAAATGAAAAAACTAAAATGAAAATGAAATGAAATGGTATCTATGTCTCTAGAAATGTGTTATGTACATTTACGGTTCTGGTAAACATCTGGCACAAAGGCCTTTGATTTGAACTCCCCCCAGAGGGCAAAGAGTGTGGTGTCCATCCTTTAATTATGAAATATGTAAATAGAAAATCTGCTGTAGCCTTACATTTAGTTTGACTGTAAAAGAGAGATTTCTACACAAATATCCAAATTACTGTAGTTCATGTTAAATATTGGCGTTTAAAACATAGGACCGAACCAAAAAGAACTGGTTCAACCATCAAGGCTCCCATCCTTCATATGTGATGTGTTTGTGTGTCCCTCTGTAGCCCACCTTCCTGGTAGGCGGCACACATGGCCTGGATTTCCTCGTTGCTTCGCGTCACCAGGATCTCAATCAGAGCGTGCTCATCAGTCCCTGCTCCCTTTGGCCAGAGTGGAGAGGACACATTTCAACAGAGCAGGAAACGGGATGTCTATAGGTGCATTGACATTATGTCACCATGTATCAACTGATTTTTTATAGTTATAATAAAAAATCTAGAATCTAGAATAATATAGAAATATTAGAACTCGAAGACGTAGGTGATGTGATGTGGATAATGTGATAATAACATATTCAGTTTTTTTCTTTGTATCAAGCATCATGTCATATGATGATTACTTTTTGTCCAGTAGTGAAAGTTATATTATAGCCCAGTTATATCAAAGTGTGTGTGGGTGTGTGTGTGTGGGTGTGGGTATGTGTATGTGTGTGTGTGTGTGTGTGTGTGTGTGTGTGTGTGTGTGTGTGTGTGTGTGTGTGTGTGTGTGTGTGTGTGTGCGTGTGTATATGTATGTATGTATGTGTGTGTGTGTGTGTGTGTGTGTGTGTGTGTGGGGTTAAATGTGGTTATCTACTGTGCTTTGTGGCTGATGAGGTTGTCCATAGTTTTCCTAACTAACACATGACCTCAAAACCAAGACGCTATATGACTAGTCTTATCTCCAGTCTTCCTGCTGAGCTTCTCATGAATTTCACCAGCACCAGCACCTATACATGAGTGGCCATGCATTACATGTGCTGTTTTCTTAAGAATGGAGAGGTGTGTCAGTTCAAGAGAAGCTAGATACAACATATGCACCCCCCCCCCTCTCTCTCTCACACACACACACACACACACACACACACACACACACACACACACACACACAGACACACAAACACAGAGAGAGATAGAGAGAGAGAAAGAGAAACACACACAGACAGACAGACACACACACACAGAGAGAGAGAGAGAGAGAGAGAAAGAGAGAAAGAGAAAGAGAGAGAGACACACACACATACACACACACAGGGACACACACACACACAAACACACATGCACACACACATAGAGACAGACAGACAGACAGACACACACACACACACACACACACACACACACACACACTCATCAGCCTACCTCCATGGCTTTCTTCATCATTTTAGCATCAAACTCAGCTGGAGTCATCACCAGGCCCATGATAAGCCTACACAGGTTTTTGGACAGCTCAGATTTGAGATCAGCCATGAGATCCTGAGAGCCAAGCAGGTCAGAAACACACACAGAGGCTTAGTCACGTACTGTACACGCATTCTGGAAAGAGCTTGGTATTTGAGTCAAACATCGTAATCATTCATCTTAACAGCCTGCAGAAATAAACAGGATTTTTATCAAGCTAAGATCCTTTCCTTAACATGCTTTTCTTAATGGTTAGAAAAGATTAAATCTCTTCCCTTCTGAACCTAGTGTAGAGTAGAGGTGTCTTGATATTGGCAATGGTGTCACACATTTTCAACAAACAATTTTTCCAGGAGTTTTCAAAGACCTTTACTGACATTTTCGTATGTATAGGTATGTATGTATGTATAGGTACACAAAGCTGTGTACTTCCAGATTGGGCCTAATTATCAAATATAGATTAAATAAACTTTTTATTTTGTTTTCTATATCCTTTCAATTGGAAACTGCACCTCACTGCAAACAATTGTCCAATGAAACTGTATACCTAAAAGCGTACTATCGCCATTATAATGGAGAGACATACACAGCATATTTAGCATGTGATGACTGTGCTGAGCATCTTACCCTTCCCAGGAGAGACTTGAAGGCCTGTCTGATCGCCTGCCGCTGCTCGTTGCTCCTCTGAGCTAGGATGTTGATGATGGTGTCTTCATCTGTGCCTGATGGTCCAGGGGAAACACAGGTGCTTGGGTCACACAGTATCAAGGCCTGATCACCATCAGACTAAGCTGATGGGCTCGTAAAATGTCTGCCTACTGTCACGGATATGACTTGTGGGAGTTCACTTCCATAGTTGGAAAAATGTGAAATTGGCCTGTTATTGTCCAATCCTACGCATATGCCTCTTCCTGGTGATTAACTTCCTGTCCTTCTCTACTTTCCTGGCCAAATAAAGGCATTTCATACCACCCCCATACATGAAATAAGGTTTTTTTTTTATGTTGCTTACCAAAGCCTTTCATGGCTTTCCTGAGATCCTGTGCATCACTGGCTGGGTCGAAATCAGGAGCAGGGCGGACAGTTCCTCTGGGCTGGGTAAAGAGAGGAAGAGAGGAAGAGAGGAAGTGAGGAAGGGTCAAACACAAAGCTACTGTACACCGCTGGATCTTTCAACAACCAGGGATACAAGGTCTAGTTGGTAGCTCAGTGGCTAAGGAGCTGGGCTAGCATGCATTAGTCTGAAGAGTTGTGGGTTCAATTCCTGGCTTCCACCGTTGTGCCCCCGAGCAACGCACTTAACCCCAACTTGCTCTGGGGATAATGGCCCTTGTAATATAAGTGACATAAGGCGCTTTGGATAAATGTTGTTATAGTGGGCAGCACAGGCCGACTACAGGCCCAGGTTTAGGCTCTCCAAATTCCAAAGGGAATTACTGCGTGTTTTACTCAGGTTTAGGCTCTCCAAATAACAGGGAATTACTGCGAGTTTTACTCAGGTTTTTCTTGAGGAGTGGCATAATCATGTCCAGTGGGCAAAATGACAACGTATGATCAGTGTCCCTGACCACCTCAGACATATGTGTAAGTCCTCATGTTCTGCGGATATCAATCGGTTGGGCCATATATCTGAACAATATATCCTGACATTTGGAACTCCGAACTTAGTCGGCTCTTACACTACTCCCCACCTAGTACTTCGGGTGGACATTATGTAAATTAGCTCATGTCTGAACAAAGTGAAGAACATGTGGAGATTCTGTTCATGTGCGTATTCAACCACACAAAGATTCTGTTTATGTGCGTCAGAGTCGTTCACACATAATGTCCGCACGAAAGCATCGTATCTGAATCACCCGAAGGGTCGGACATCCGTTTGACAAGATCTGCATACAGTGCAGTGAGAACATGTCTGAAAACAGTTATTGTGTGTGCTGAACGGGAAGATGATGACTGTGTTAGTCACAAAAGACATGTTGCGTCCTGGCTGGCTCCACAATACGTCAGGTGAAATGTAGGGCCCATTTATCCTGGTCAAATGCACTGTATGAGGACACTGTAATACATCCCACGATCTAATGGTGTGATTAATTTCATGTATCGTATGTTTAAATAAAGCAAACTCTCACAAACAGCCACATGCAGCAGTATACGCGAAAACAGGCATTCACCTACACACACACACACGCACGCGCACACACACACGCACACACACACACACGCACACGCACGCACGCACACGCGCGCACGCACGCACACATACACACACACAGACACACACACACACACGCACGAACACATGCACACACACACACACGCACACACACACGCACACACACACAAACACACGCACACACACACACACACACAGACACACACACAGACATGCAAAAACTTCACTTCCGTAATCAAATTTCCGAATGTGGAGTTCCAAAGAGCAGAAGTATTAACTTAACAGAGAGACAGAAGAGACAATGGGCCGCTTTGTACGCTACGTGTGAATAGAAACATCTGCCTCTCCACATACTCTACTGTATGTAGGTGTATGTATGTTCAGTCACAGGTTTCACAGTGTCTCACACCAGATATCTAACAAAGGCTACCCCGCTGTCGAGTGGGTGGGTTCGCACACATCACCAGTTATTATCAAAGCACAAAGCGCCACCTTCTGAGAAGAGACCTTGAAAAGCTAACCGAGTTAGACAGATACGCACCCGCCAAAACAAGCTGTCTCTTTCAAACAGTGGGCCTTTGAGGCCAGGGACCAGGTGACCGATTGCAGGGGAAATGGCCCTGCAGCCTTCTTTTATGAATACAACTGTATATACAGACCGCACAAAGCTACTTTAAAGATAATCTGGAATATCTCATCCATCACCAGTTTATGACTTAACTTGCGTACATTAAAGACAAACAATACAGTGGTGGGATAAGAGGAGGCATGTTTGACTGATGCCTAGAGCTTGTTTGTTGACAAAACAAAAGTAAATGACAAATGAACTGCATTACTGTGAGATGGGTCTTGATGCTGGGAGAGGTTTGGGTTTGAGTAAATTGTTTACGTAAAAACAACATCCCGGCCAAACATGGATGCTTCAATCAATCTCTTTTTTTTATTTCTGTTATTTGAAAAAAAAAATGACATGTTGACCTTGTTTGTTTGCGTTTGAATTTCTCATCCAGGTTGAATAAAACGTCATATTCCATTCTATCCTATCTACCGCCAGAGCCACTAGTGTGATTACATATCAGCCATGAGAACTGTGCACTGCAGCAGGGCAAACATCCTCCAGAGATGCTATTGTTAAGCATGTGCTCTGATGCTATCGCAGGGCGGAGAGGTGGGTGAGTGAGTGGGTGGGGTAGCCTAGTGGTGAGTGGGTAGATCAGAGTGAACAGCACACAGAGGGCTGATATGGCAATCTGAATGTGCCAATGAGATCATACAAGTGTGTTACTGTAAGATGGGTTTACCATAAACATAGATGTGCATGCAAAAAGAAAAGTGTGTCTGAGATTGTTTTATGTGTACTGTATATCATATCTATGTATCCATTTCTGTTCTGTGTCTGGGTACATATGATTGGTAGTGTGTGTGTGTGTGTGTGTGTGTGTGTGTGTGTGTGTGTGTGTGCGCGCGTGTGTGTGTGTGTGTGTGTGTGTGTGTGTGAGTACACTCGAATGTGTTGAAAATAACAAAAAATAACAACTTTTTTAACACATCTCTATGTCCAGATAGGGAAAACACAATTTGTGTTGTTTCTAACACATTGCTTTTGTTCTACTGTGTGTACTCTCTTACAACAAATGTGTTGAAAATAACACATCTCTATGTCCGAATAGGAACAACAACAAATTTGTGTGTGTGTGTGTGTGTGTGTGTGTGTTTCTGTGTATATACCGTAATTTTAGTCATGGCACTGATTTCCCACATCTTGTATGCAATCTGGGCAGCCTCTGGGAAGAACTCTCCAGCTATGCTACAGAAGAGAAGAGAAAAGGAGAAGAGAAGAAAAGAGAAGAGAGGAGAAGAAACAAGAGAAGAGAAGAGAAGAGAGGAGAAGAGAGGAGAAGAAACAAGAGAAGAGAAGAGAGGAGAGGAGAGGAGAAGAAACAAGAGAAGAGAAGAGAAGAGAGGAGAAGAGAGGAGAAGAAACAAGAGAAGAGAAGAGAGGAGAAGATAAGAGAAGAGAAGAGAAGAGAAAGAGAAGAGAAGAGAAGAGAAGAGAAAGATTATTATCATCATTCTGTCTAGTATCGTCATTAGGCATTCAGTGTTTTTCAACGACACCTGGTGAAAAGCACTTTTACTGTTAATTTCAAATTGTCAGTTTTAACAGGCTCCTGAACACTTCAGAGCCCCGCTTACAGTAATATGTAACATAACATAATGATGATAGGCCACAAGCGTGCCACTGTTATACAAAACCAAACATATTTTAATTTCTCTGTTTTTTATTTTCCAGGGTTGGTTTTTAGATGGTTTTTCACCAGGGACCCATGGTCATATTTGAGATATGATCATATTGGTGATATCTGAGATATGATCATGAGGCTTAGAAAGTCCCAAAAAGGGTGTTCCCTCCTGTGGGATATTTCCCTCTAACCGGTCCAAACACTTCGCCCGAATTCAAACAAGTCGCCCAAATTCAAAAGAATGGCTGTGCCTTACTAACAGCGTCATGATTGTTTATGTCACATTAGAAGTATGAAATAACCAAATGCAAGGTTATTTCTCTGCAGTAAATTATTTGCTGTATTCTGTTATAATTGTGGTGGTTTTACCCCCAGAGTAATTGATAATGTCTTTTATCCTTACAGATTTTCAAAGGTCTGTGAAGATTAAAATGAAGCTTTGTATAACTGAGTAAAGACATTATATTTCCCACATCAACAGTACCAGCCATGAGACAGTCAAAGAAGAAATATGGTATGATGAAGCCAATGTCTCCACCTGCTGTTTGGCAACAGTCTCTACGGCTTGCATTGTACATTTGCATTCAAAGCATTCAAAGCATTCAAAGCATTGAAAACAAGACTTCCACACTGTGCTTGTAGTTTTGTTCGTTTTGTTTGACAGTCAAGAAACGTACTCATCGTCTCCTCCGCACAGTTTCAGAAGAGTGCGCTTATATTCCCCAGACGTGTCATCCTATAGGGCAAACGAATTTACATACATTATATACACCATATACATTATTACACCTGTATGTTTTTTTCAAAGCAGCCAATTGCTTGGAAGAGGCTGCAGCACCTGTTAGTGATAACTATGAGAATGAACATGATCATCATCACAATAACTACTACCAGCTCCATGAACTAGAATTGGTTGAAACTAATTCTGGCCATGCAGTTGCTAATTGCAGAGGGCTTTTTTCTAACGCATTACATGTACATGCATCCAAACAATACAAATGCCTATATGAAATAAAGTATAAATCTCAAAAGCTTTTTTTCACATGGGATAAATGCATCCAAAAAATGTAAACCTGGATCATGTGGTGCAAGGATTTCTCATAGCGCAGACGGAAGCATTCCCTTATATCCAGCATGTCGGTTTCAGCCCGGGACACCATGATACGGATGAGCGTGTTATCAGCTGTGCCCAGACCCTGCAGAGATAGCACCACGCAAGCTCATCAGTACTGTGGGTATGTGAAAATACAGACAACTCTGGCGATACCATACCATATGTAATGCATGTGTAGCCTACATACACATAAGTACAAACATACATACATACATACATACATACATACATACATACACATACTGTAAATACATATATGTTTATGTCTATGGTATTTAGCAGACACATTAGTCCAAATGACAATCAATAAACATTAAAACAACAGTTTGGTTTTAAGGAAAATCTCAAATTTTAAAGTAAAATATCAATATTGTTAATAGACTAAATTTAACAAAATATGATATCAACAACATAAAATATACAAACCACAACTGTAAGGAACATATACCGTAAATACACTACCGGTCAAAAGTTTGGGGTCACTTAGAAATTTCCATTCGACTCCATTATAGATAGAATACCAGCTGAGGTCAGTTGCATTGTTTTTTTAATCAGGGCAGCAGTTTTCAGATTACATTATGTGCTTACATAATTGCAAAAGGGTTCTCGACTGTTGTAGAAAGAAATGGCTGATCTTTAATGCAACATACAGTATACGTTGCCTGTATCAGCAACCATTCATCCGATGTTCCAAAGGGACATTCTGTTTACTAACCTGATATCATTTTAAAAGGAAACATTGGAAACATTGGACAACCCTTTTTCAATCATGTACATACATACATACAATAACACACCACATATAACTCACCTTCATGGATTTGTAGAGACGCCTGGCAAAGAACATGGGCACACTCCTAATGCACTGAACTGCATAAGAACAAAGAGAAGAGAAGACTTTCATTAATCTCACAAAATCACCACAGGGCCAGAGTCATGTTTCGTGATTAAGACATACCAACAGCCAGCATTAGTCTTTCAAAATCCCCTGAGAGTTCGCTCTTGATGCTGTCCTCAATAGACTTCTCTGCAATCTTCTGATACTCATCAAAAACTGCATACAAAAATAAGCAAACAAACAAAAAACAGAAAAATCTTCATTAGAGAATCATGACTGTGACACTGACATACTAAACCAAATGTAACACCACACTTGTAATGATAAAGTGGAGACTTAATCCTAAATGTGTAACACAGAATGCAGGGTCAGGGCCACAGAGAGGTCTTGGCCTCAGTGAGAGATTTCACAATTATGTGCCAATTAGTCTCACACACACACACACACACACACACACACACACACACACACACACACACACACACACCAGGCTTGTGCAAAATTCCAGAATTGAATTGAAACTGGCTCTTAAATTCCAATTCAATTCTTGAATTTCACATTGCATTTCAATTGAGGTAGCAAACAGGAAGCAGAATTGCAATTCGAATTGTGCACAACCCTGACACACACACACACACACACACACACACACACACATTGTACATACACACAAACAGACAGACACATGCCCATCACACACACACACACACACACACACACACACACTTACCCAGCCTGAGGTGGGTGACGCTGCGGTTTCCCAGCAGCATGATGAATATGGACTCATCGGTGCCCCACTGCTCTTCTCCTGCAGCGAACAGGGCCTACAGCCACCAGGGGGCGATACTCAGCTCACACCACACACAGACACAAGCCTTCACACAGCTCACTGGCCACAAGCCACATGTCTAGGTTTGCTTAAGGCAATGTGCCCGCAGGCTGGATTAATGGCACTGGTTCTAATATTAGACAAATGTGTTCTAGGTGTGTTATAGTGTTCTAGAACTTTGAGAAATTCTGTCAAAATCCTGGCAAAATGTCACTGATTGTAAAGGCTGAGGTTCACACTTGTGCAAATTATACAAAAACAGACATTAAAAAGGACAAAGTGTGGTCATAAGAGGAAAACAGTGCCCAGAGATGATGTGCTTTTACTACGGGAAAGTAAAAAAGTGATGCACTTAAGTAGGCTTAGAACACCACGTGTCCACCTCCAGATGTTAAGGAAAGAGGTGTAGAGAGATCCTTTATTCCCCTGTTGTCACAGAACTACAAACTTGCTTCAATAAATTTGCACAAGGGTTTTATTAAATTAGCGTGAGAGATGTAAAATAAAAGACAGCCTGTTCCACACTGAGACGTGGGTTCACTTTAGAGCTTAGTAGATGTTCATGTACAGCATAGTCTAGTTCACACACCTGTGCGTCCTCTTCCACTAGGTCCTCATGCACAACACCTTCTTCTTCTCTGGTCCCCTGGCAAAGCAAACCAAACGTTACGGTTAGCTACTCAGAGTGACACACTGGACTGATGATTGACATCAGCCGATGTGTATAGCATGTTGCAATCACACTCAGATCTACAGCTCAGCAGCCAGAGGCAATACTAAGGAAAGCACGAGGCCCTGGGAAATTACTCTCAACTCCAACATCAGAAGCATGAGGTGCAACATACTGGAATCGTTATGGTCATTAATCACACAGACACTAAAATACAGCTAGGTGTTTTATAATGCACAGTAGATACAGTACACCATAACATAGGTTATATATCCTTATATATCCTTATATCCTATTATATATCCTACTACACTCTATTTATATAATGTCTGATATGTGATGTTTTCACCCATGTTTGCTTGTTTGTTTGTTAGTCGGTGGCTTGATTGTCATTAAAATTGGAAGAAAGGTGGAAAGTGGAAAGAAGAACCTATTGCCTTCTGTAGATCCGGCTCATGGGGCACCGGAGCAAATTTTGTTTCTCTCTCACTAATGTTGCAAGATACAGCAGTCGCAGTCTTATTCAACTGACCACAAACCACAGAGTATTTATCGAAAATGACCATCAACACCCAACAAGCTTTTATGTGACAACCTATTTTTTACTGAACGAGGGCGCCAACTTTTACTTCCACTGCACCACCCTTCTAGCCACCACATGTGTCACACTAACCTGGAGTAAAACAACCAGCATCTTCTTAAAGTGTCCTGAAGTGTCGCCAATAACATCCTCCTCAAGGTCTCTGCCATAGGCTGCAAACAAATAAACACATGTCCATGAAATAAAACTCCATTACCCATAATGCCTTGGCTTAAACCTTCCACATGCTCTTTTTCATGGGGGACAATTCTCACCATCGTTATAGGCCTCCCTCATAGCATGTGTCTGCTCATTGGTTCTGGAGGCGAGGATCTCAATCAAGCATTTCTCATCCGTTCCTGCGCCCTTGTGGAGAACACAGACAAGGTCAAACTCTTCTTGTATATACATTTGCCATCATAATATCTCAGTGTTTGTTCTAAAAACCCCACTCATTGCTGAAGCAAGTAGGCTAAAGAGCAGACTGACTATATCTGTATACACAAAATTATACACACAGCGCCTACACTCAGCCAACTGAGCCTATCTAAACAACCATGCACTGAACTTTCCAAGACCCCAAACTTACCGCGCTCTGAAGCCAGCATTGAAAGCATAGAGACACAAGGACAACAAGCGAGGAGACACAGTGAGGAAAGGACAGTGAATGCCAACACATATAAAAAGCACCACGTGAAAAGCAAGTTGAGAAGTAATACAAGTAAAGACATCACAAACATCTGGACACTGCATGAGAGGTACATATATACACATGGCATGAAAAATGCAGGACTATGTTTAGATAAACGGTAAGACAATCATTTTTCTCAAATGGTATATGAAATATAAACATTGCAAGTCATGCTGCCAAACCAATGCATGTGAGCAAAGCTGTATGTATTAGTAAAGCTTTCGGAATGGAGGGTTGTTGAGCTGTTTGCAGCTAAAAGGGTGCTTGGCTTGTCTCCCTTCTTCGTTATGACACTCTTGTCTTTACCTTAATGGCGTCTTTGATCTCTTTGGCATCGTGATACGCTGGAAGTCTCATCAGTGCGATGATCAGGCGCTCAAACTTCCCAGTCAGCTCATATTTCAGATCATCTATCAGGTCCTGAAAGAGAGACATTGTTGTATCCATGCATAGCTCACAGTCCTTGGTATTTGTCAATGTCATCGTATGCTGACTCGGTTGTGGTGAGTGGGCTTTGGAATTTTCCTCCATTCTATTGTTTTGTCTGCGGAATTCTTAGGTCAGGATTCTAGAAACGATCCTGGGTAACACATTGTCCTCTCTACGTGTTTTGTGGTATCGAATACCTTTCCATATAGAGATTTGTAAGATGCTCGAATCTCTTGTCTCTGGGCATTGCTTCTGGAAGCGATCAGATCCAAAATGGCTTCCTTGTCACTGCCTGTGGTAGACAAGAACATAGGTCACCAGAGCATACGAGCACCTTTCTAGCTATACAGTCAAATGTACAGTATTTAAGCAGCACTGTGCAGACATATAGGAGCATAATAAACAGGCATATACAGTAGGAGCATAATAGGATCAGCCCCATATTTACATCTACCCACCAAGCCCTTTCATATAGGATCAGCCCCATATCTACCCACCAAGGCCTTTTATATAGGATCAGCCCCATATTTACATCTACCCACCAAGGCCTTTCATATAGGATCAGCCCCATATTTACATCTACCCACCAAGGCCTTTCATATAGGATCAGCCCCATATATACATCTACCCACCAAGGCCTTTTATATAGGATCAGCCCCATATTTACATCTACCCACCAAGGCCTTTCATATAGGATCAGCCCCATATTTACATCTACCCACCAAGGCCTTTCATATAGGATCAGCCCCATATCTACCCACCAAGGCCTTTCATATAGGATCAGCCCCATATTTACTCACCAAAGCCTTTCATTGCATTGTACAGGGCCTCTGCATCACTGTTGGCATCAAAGCCAGGGTCATCAAAAACGGTGCCTCTGAATCCCTATAAGAGATATGACAGTGCTCATTAACTTGCATTATCTATCACAACTGATTATATACTCTCAAACATGACAATCTTATGAAATTCAAATGTCCTGAAGGAAACAAAAGTAAGTAGTTCTACTCTCTAGAGAAACTGGTTCCAAATGTCGGGCTTTCAAAACAGGCACCTACAAGAGATACTGTAGGGGACACTGACCTCTCACATATGCAGATATGCAGATTCTGTGATGTTAAAGGACAAATCCGGTCATTTTTCACATAGATCTCCGCTACACTCTGGGGGCATGAACATGGGGGCTCACATACATGCAGCCAGAGTGTAGCGCTGTAGCTGCTTTAGCTGTTGGAGCTAACAACTCGAGCTGGTAAAACCGATTGTTTTCTTTTTTTTTTTTGTACCGACAGTACTAGCTGACCTAAAAAAAACGGAGATCTATGTGAAAAAAAATGCTGGGATTTCTCCTTTAATTAAACTGTATTTTATTGCAGATATTCTGCCCACACATGCATTGTTTACTGGCCTTCTCCAGAATCTCCTCTGCAGTTTAATATCAAGACATGTGTGAACCTCACAGAGTTAAAGTTAGACACCAAACAAAGATAGATAAATAGATAGATACTTTATTGATCCCCAAGGGGAAATTCAAGATGTCCCCTGCGCATTAGACAGTGGCTCCATACAGCCATGTTTGAGACTGGGAGGGAGAGGGAGAGGGAGAGGGAGAGGGAGAGAGAGAGAAAGAGATAGAGAGAGAGAAAGAGAGAGAGAAAGACAGACAGAGAGGGGGCAGGGTCTGAGAGACTGTGGAGGGCAGTCTGGAAGGCCTGCATGAGAACTGACAGACAGACAGCTGACACCTGTCTCCGTCGGCTACAGCTGCCCTAGCGTTGTGTTTATGTATGAGAGAGAGAAAGAAAGAGAGAGAGAGAGAAAGAGAGAGAGAGAGAGAGAGAAACAGAGACAGACAGGGAGAGAGAGAGAGAGAGAGAGAGAATGCAGTGAAATAAACATGAAGTGACAGAGAGGGAGAGCTCGAGAGGAATGGTCAGACGACAGCCTTCCCCTCGCGTGTTACATAACCAGTACATACATTTACTGTATGTCATGGAGTCTGTGTGTGTGTGTGTGTGTGTGTGTGTGGGGGGGGGGGGGGGGGGCAGTGTTTGAGGCGGGGAAAGAAGTAAAGTGCATGAGCATATGTGGTTGTGTGTGTGTGTGTGTGTGTGTGTGTGTGTGTGTGTGTGTGTGTGTGTGTGTGTGTGTGTTGGGAGGTGGGGTTAAATGGTGTCACCTTACTAGCATAACTCCCCCTCTTTGTTCAGTAACTTCAGCAGGGCTTCTGAGACTGTGCAACATACCCGCAACCTACTACGCAACCTACTACGCAACCTATGGGGCCTCTGTTCCATTCACTCTCTCCTGTCCCTGTCCCCACATTACTGCATACAGGCACACAGCCATACAGGCACACAGCCTGCTCCCCACATTACTGCATACAGGCACACAGCCAACGTCCTCCTTAACAGGCCTTCCTGCACATGCTCAGATGCTCACCAGGGCGACCATCACTCAGGAGGACAGCTGTAAGGCTGAACAACGCCCCGGCAACAGGCCCCTAGCAACTGGCATAACTCAAAGTAAACATTTGGAAGGATCACTGTACATAAAGATGCATATGCAGGGCGTAACACTATGAAACTGTTAAAATAGGGGAACTGATTTATCATAACAGATGTTACTCATGTTTGCATTTCTGTTTTTCAACACGAAAACGAACATCAACATTACATTATTTCTCATTTCTGTTTCGTTTCATCGGCCCTGACAATCATTGGACACCACATCTTATTACAAAACTATGAAACATAGTTTGTTTTGTTCAAGTGCTAACCTTCTTTTACTCTGAATTCCTTTGTTAAGTCTTATTATTAGTTTCTCTTAACTTCTCTTCTGCTGGTTTAGGCCTACATTTAAATCCCATCCCATTACAATGAGGACTTATCATTTTACGTGAGTCTCACTGCCCTAGGTCATAGCCCTAGGTCATAACCCTGAAGTATTGATATCCTACACTTCTTACTGGACAATGAGTGGACGACAGCCCCCTGTGCCTCACAATGGCCTCTTCTCCCTCGTTGTTGTGTACGCTCTCCACACACCATGATTATTTAATGACATGTCATACAGTATACTATAGCTCCCTCATCCTTGGCATTGCTGTGTCACGTCATGTGGGTGGGTCTGTTGAGGGGAGGGGGAAGGAAACTCTCACCATGGTCGCTTGATCTGAAGTTGTTGTCCGGGAATGATGTGCTGCTCTTGATCCTGGAAAGAGAGTGGAGAGTTTTCTAAAAACCGGATGTTTTTTTTCCATGTAATAATCAACAGTTCATTAAAATGAAGTCTGCCTCTTCCTTAATATGCACAAACATAAAGGGGATAGCCGAGAGGTCATTGCAAGTTATTTGAACTGTGTGATCTAGTTTCTGTCCATTCAGCCAACTGTTTGACATGTTCCACAAAGGAATGCTATGCTACTAAGACTAACAAGCATTGCAATGAAGTGAGACAGAAATGTAGCCCACTCAATCTACTCCCAAGCAAGCATGTGTCTGTATCATCTGCATGCCCACACGAAGCAGGCCTGTGTTAGTTAAAGAACAGCATTTCCATCTCTGCCCCACTCCTGACCCACACTCAGTCATCCCAAGATGACACGTTAGTGGAAAGCAACGTTGGCCACAAGCCTCACCATCCAAAACCACGTCCACGTTACTCGACATTTTAGGAACTCCCGCCCGAAGTCTCACACTACTCTCTTTCACACCGGCAATTTCAGCATGGAACAAATTAAGGCTTATTTAATAAGGACTCAAATTTACTTTCCCCAAAAGTTCAATCCTCGTGCTGTCCACATTATGTGGCTGTGTGTAACGTTCCAGTCTAAAGCCCTATTTGCAACCAACCATAGAGAGAAATGTAGCACTAGCATGAACTAGTATGAAAAACCAATGTATAGCCTCTGTGCAGCTCTTTCAGTCACCTGGTCTATTTCTAGTCTGAATATCACTTGGTATGTGCAAGCAACACATCCAAAAAAACATTACTTTGAACTGATCTAAAGGCACAGAAGGTCAGGATTGTCTTAGGCCAACATGTACAGTAAGTGAAAGTGATATTAAAACAAAGGCATACATATCAGACTGCAGCAGATGCAGCAGCATCACACAGAGAAACATGACTTAAGACTGAAACTGAAATGTACTCTACAAACTGTGATTTGTGACACAATGACTGAATGATTGAATAAAGAATGACACAAAACATGCCCTCAACTTTTAGAAAAGTATTTTCAGCCTTATTTTTGGACAGCTGGGTCTGTGCAGAGAACGTGCAGGACTGAATTGGGGTGAAGGACTTCTCTGCCACACCCAGTGCTGATCTCAGGAGATCTAGACCCCCTTTTCTTTTCTATTAAATCAACAGCAGTACAATGTAGCACATCTTGCTTTAATAGCAACTGCCCTGCCACTATACCATCAAAAAGTCAGTCATAACAATGACATGATTTCATTCTCTATTAAGTCTAAAATGTATCAAAAAGGGTTTATATTTGTTAACAAAATTACAACTTTAACAAGGCTACAGAGTATGTTTAGCATTTCCAAAGCTAGGCCACATTTTGACATAGGCTACTGTACATTTTATAACCTCTGCATACATTGTTAAAATCACGACTTCAAATAAGAACGTTACAGAAGTAGGTTACATGTAAAACATCGCGACATATATTCCTACCTTTTTAACTTTTTGCGTCTCAGAAGACACAGCTTATAACGGTCTGGTCTGCCCTTACTCCTTGCAGCTGAGAATATCCACGGGGATATCAGTGGTTCGCCGGTAGGTGTCTGACGTAATACATGCGGTGGACGTTGCGTTGTGTCCACCCTATGCTTACCAGTTTACCGGTAGTCATATGGTCTCTCGCAAGCAGCGTTACTTACCAGACGATCTCGTGGGCTAATAATGATAGAGAATCATGTGCTGAATTATCACCTTTTTAACCGGAACCTGTGAAGGTTATGCTTATGCCATGATGGAAGCTCCCTCTCAGCACTTCTGCGTTGCTCGCTGAGCACTCTGGAGACTGTAGCCTAGTCCAGAATGGATTTTTGCTGTCACAGTCGGGTTGTGCTTCTGCTCAAAAGGCTGCTGAATTATCTCAGACTTATGATAGTGCATTATTTATTAGTAATGAAAATAATTATTTAAGACGCTATTTAGCTATATGACAGCTCAAGTAACCGGATAGCCTCAATTATATTCTTTCAATCAACATCTTATATGAAATAATGCATTGGCTGTATAGGCCTACTAAGTTGCATCTCTATTCAGAGCTAGTCCTACTGCTTTAATTAAGTTACAGTATCACCTGGTCTTTTTTATTTTTAAGAAATAAAATAATGAATATTATTGTTAATTAAAATAATTATTAATGTGATGTTAGGTTCCCCAAATAACTTAATAAATAAACTATTAGGGTTAACTGTTGTTAAAAATCAATTCTGTCATTTACATCACATCAATTAACAACTGCATAAAAATAAGCAAATCTAACCTCTGAATTTCTTTTCAAAGTGCACCAGATTAATGCATTTAAATGTTAAAATATACACAACGGGGAGCATGCCCCAGGTCTAGTGACACCCCTGGTACAAATCAATATGGGGGCTATTTTGATTTTTGACACAGAGGTGACCAAGAAACTAGCAATTCTTGTCCAAAAAAGTATTGCTACACCACGATACTCAATATGTTGTCCCAACGATGAGTCATTTCCCCCCATTGCACCGGCGCTGGATTTCAAGGTTCCCCCACCTGCCAAATCCCACTTTAACCACTACGTGTATGTGTGTGTGTGTGTGTGTGTGTGTGTGTGTGTGTGTGTTTGAGTCTGTCACCATGAACCTCGGAGGTCTGTGTGTTTACAGAGACAGGCTGAGGGTGAAAGGCTGAGGGTGAAAGCCTTGATGACTAAAACAGTTAGTCTGGGACAGAGCAGAACTGAGAGCAGGCGTGTGATCTGAGAGCAGGAGTGTGATCTGAGAGCAGGAGTCTGATCTGAGAGGTAGAGAGCAGGAGTGTGATCTGAGAGCAGGAGTGTGAGAGGTAGTGGGTGTTGGAGGAGTGTGTGGGCGAGTTGCAGTGAGGAAGGGTCGCATGCTTGCTTTGACATGACCGCCAGTAATGGCACTATTTCTGTCCCACAGAGCAGCTATTCCGGTAAGGCGGTGAGGAATGTTGAACTGGAGCTGTGTGAGTGTGTGTGCATGCGAGCGCGCGTGTGTTTGTGTGTGTGTGTGTGTGTGTGTGAGAGAGAGAAAGAAAGAGAGAGAGAGCCTACAGATAGTTCAAACATGACTATATTCCAAAGCCAGTGACCACAACTTCCAGATATGGCAGTTTGTACTTTATTTGGAGTTCACCCACTTGCTAGTACTCTTAACACTACCGTCATTTCTGTTCACAATGCATAAAAATATGAGCATGAGTCATTGTGGTGTTATGATAATACAAGTATGAGTTCACAAGTTTAGCACACATTTAAATAAAATAGCCCAAGGTAAAGATATGAATTAGGAGTACGTCTCCCTGAGCTCTGAATAAAAAGAAAATGCTATAATTACAAGTTACACTAGTCACACTATGATACAACAGAGTTCAAACATTCATTGTCATTTGGCAGTTGCTCCCAAGGAACCCTCTGATGTCATGTCTCAGGACTTCATGTATGGGACAGAGGAAAGGTTGTTCTACTTCGCCCTCTACTGTTGCAAGATACAATTACACTCTTACATAAAATCAACAAAAATCTTTGCTTTGTTTCTTGTCTTACACATTTTACATCCAAAATACACAACCACACAATTAGCACGACTGACAACCAAAGACAGATTTATGCCTCTATGACTTCTCCTGACAGGTTGTGAGATGGCGTTCTTCATTCTACTGTAATGCATTTTTGACATTCAGCATGGGATTTGCTTCCACAGATTTCCCCCTGTGCTTGGCTTTGCAATAATGACCACATTATGGGCCCAACTGAAAAGTGGAGTGAGAAAGGCTACTTTGTCGCTAATTCCCCAGAGTGGGAGGGTCAAACAGGCCACTCTTGTATATATTGTCGTAAAAATCACTTCGCCGTATCAGAGTAAACTGGAGGGAATATATTTCCCCAGATCTACAGCTGCCAGCGCTGTTGCAATTAGTTATTTTGGAATGCACAAAAAGGTAAGAGCAAGAAATATTTATTTATTTAGGCTACAAACAGTTGATGTTTTATCAGCATGCAAAAGTGCCTTCACACATGTTTCTGTTATAAGTTAAACTGAAATATTTTCATTAAAAAATACCTTCAAGATATCAGTGTTATTATTAAAGATCTGACACATATTTCAGCAAGCAGATAATATCCCAATTTCCTGTTGCAACCTGAATTTTTGTGTGAACACTTCAGAAAATATTTCACTATGTTCATGATACACTAGACACGTCTTTTTAGCTGGGGTGAAATAGCTTGCAAAGGCGCCCCTGTGACTGTGAAAAGTGCCCCATGCCCGTACAGCTATGAGAGTTGCGAGGTGGGGCGGCCTGTGGATCTGATGCCCGGAGAGGAGGGCGCATGGCGGGGCCAGATGCCAGGGAGGATTAGGGGAGATGGAGAGCCACACAAATCCCTTGATGGGAGACTGGGCCGGAGGGAGGGAGGCAACTCATAAGGGTCTGAAGGAGAGTGCTGGCTCACCACAACTAAAACCTGAAAGCAGCTTTGTCTCTCTCTCTCTTTCTCTCTCTCTGTCTCTCTATCTGTCTCTTTCTTTCCCCCTCCTTCTCTTTCTTTAACTCTTTGCATCTCTGTCAGTGTCTGTTCATTGCCTCTCTGTACACTGCCATTCCATCTGTTTCTTTCTATCTCTCTCTCTGTTTCTCTTTCCATCTTTTTCTATATCTCCCCGGTCTCTTCCTTCCCCACTCCCTCTCTTTCTTTAACTCTTTCCATCGCTGTTTGTGTCTGCTCTTTGTCTCTCTGTGAATTCTCTCTCTCTCTCTCTCTCTTCCTGTCTTTCTCTCCTCTTGAAGAGGTCTGTTTACAGGACCATCCCCTGCCTCAGATCCTACTGCATGCTGGCTGAGTTGAGAGGAGGTTAAGTGCGTAGGCGGTTTGGTGAATCCCATCCCTGCAGTAAACACAAAGTTAGAAAGCCAACAGACAGACAAACCGCTCCGTTATTGTGAACAGACAGCTGTGCTTCAAATGCCAGCACATACTGTGGTCATGGAAAGTGAATGTTTGCCTGGTATTTTCTCACTTCATATTGTAGGAAATCAAATGTCATTAAAGATGTTAATATGTGAATATTAGCATAATTAAATAGGCCTACAAGGGCTTAAAACAACACGCCTCATTGAGAGGCCTATCAGTTCAATTGACCATTTCCATACCATTGCTCATACAAAAACATTTTTGAAATGCAAACACAATACAAATACAACATACAAACCACGTACACATGCACAATATTTGCATATGTTCTACTTTGTACAGCAGCTTTCTTATCACAGCTTATGGTCATGTACCCTTGTATTGCCGTTCCTGGGCTGTAGGGTATCTACAAAGTCAAATATCACGTGTGCTTCAAATACTATACTGTATATCTCTCGTGTGATTTTATCTTGAGAGAGAGATTATCAGAGCTGAACATGGCCCCTGCTTTATTTAAGGATTAAACTACCAATCTCAGCAAATGGCCCTTGAAGTGAACTTAAAGAAAGTGATTTGCATGTATTGTGCATCTGTACGCGCACTGTATCTAAAGCACGTTATTAATCTCTGCAAAAAGAATCTTATTTAATCATAAGTCTATTTTTTGTGCCTGCACAATATTATATTTCTCTTTACATCTCTTCTCTTCTCAATAAGGAGCAAAAAGACTTGAAAAAAAAAAAGACCCTTTGGAATGTCCCTGAGTATACGATCTGACCAAACTTAAGAACATGCAGTACCTGATATAGAGTGAGTATGTTAGAATGACTTTGATCTTGCCAAAGGTAGTTTAAAAAGTGTTAAATAAAAAGTCTTAAAGTGAAATTAATTGACATACGTTTTTAACTTTTGTGTGTGTTTGTTCAAAATGTGGAGTACTCTGTGTTGACCGGTGTTATTGTGGAGGTAGCAGGTGTAAAAGGGGAAAAAAAAACTTCATCAGCATATATGATATCAGTCAAATTGATAGAAGTGTTTACACATGAACAGGATTAAAAAAAGAAACGTGTGATTCAAGGAATAATGACCACTGCCAATTTTCTCCTCACAAGAATCCCGTCTGCCGAGCGAAAACTAGAAGAGGTAAGCACTGCTGCACGCTTCTAAAGTTTTATTTGTGATTTTGAATCGCACTGCCAAATGAATAGGAAAAATATGCTGAAACAGATTTCTTTTGACAAAATGCCTTAACATAGATTTAAATCAATTCAAAGTGTCCTGTTGCTTATAGTATCATTACATGTGGACTAAATATAGATCAAGTAGAACCAGTGCATTATCAGAAAATGCTAGATTGGCACCAGATAAATCATACACTGCAAAAACTGATATCTGCTATTTATCTAATAAAATATAACCAAGTGTTAAAAACAAGCTGGTATTGTTTTCAGTATCAAGAGACTTACCTACCGCTTTCTCATGAAATCATTTGACTTAATTTAAGAAAAGTTTGACATCTCATCCTGAAAACAAGCAAATTTGTCTGCCAGTGTGTTGAGTAAATTTGTCTTGATAAGACTCTTTAAAATAAGTCAAAGTCTTCTGAAATTAAGTCAAAATGCTCTTTCGAGAGAGGGCTAGGTAAGTCTTCTCTTACTAAAAACAATACCAAATAGATTTGTTTGATCTTACTGTAATATAAGATTAATAACGGTTAGATTTCATTTTGTTGCAGTGTAATCCCAATCCCCTTAACATACAGTATATGTTACCAAATCTATAAATTAATGTTATTCTTCTTGCCATCAACATGATTGCTAATGCTGTGTATTTTAGTATGTTCTACCTTATTGACCTCTATGGTGCTTAACTTATAAATTCTGCTCTCATTGCCCATTTCATTATTGCTCTGAATTTCTTGTGTAGTTGCATAGTAATTCTTGAGTAAGGCAAATTCCAAACCAAACTAGTCACCCAAGCTGTTTTCAGGAATTGTAATAATTTCTAAAGTTGATTACTTTCTGAAATGCATTCAGAGATAACTTTCCCTCTCTCTTTTATTTTTCTTTTGTTCTCTCCCTCCCCTTCTCTCCCTCTCTCTGTGTCTTTCCCACTCTCACTCTTTCTCTATCTCTCTGGTCTCTTTCTCACCCTCCTTCCTTCTCCCTCTCTCTCACCCTCTATCCCTCCATCTTCCTCTTTCTTTCCCTCCCTCTCTCCTTCTCTGCCTCTCTCACACCCTCCATCTCTCCTTCTCCCTCTGTCTTCTTCCTCTCTTCCTCTCTCAGCATGTCGGGTCAGAAGGCGCGCTCTTTTCTCCAGGGCTTGTCCCGCAGGAAGCCCCTGGAGCCCGAGGGCGAGGTCTCCACCTTCCACCGTTGCCTGGCAACACTGGACCTGGTGGCGCTGGGCGTGGGCAGTACGCTGGGCGCCGGCGTCTATGTGCTGTCCGGCGAGGTGGCGCGTACCCAGTCGGGGCCCAGCATCATCATCTCCTTCTTTATCGCCGCGCTGGCGTCCATTTTCGCCGGCCTGTGCTACTCGGAGTTCGGCTCGCGCGTGCCCAAGACGGGATCGGCGTACCTGTACAGCTACGTGACCGTGGGAGAGGTGTGGGCCTTCATCACCGGCTGGAACCTGCTGCTGTCCTACGTCATAGGCAAGAGCCCACTCTTATCACTGCAGTAAATATAAAAAATACCAATATACAGAATATACTACAATCTGATAAATGTTACATTAGGGGCAGCCGTGGCCTACTGGTTAGCGCTTCGGACTTATAACCAGAGGGTTGCCGGTTCGAACCCCGACCAGTAGGCACGGCTGAAGTGCCCTTGAGAAAGGCACCTAACCCCTCACTGCTCCCCGAGCGCCGCTGTAGCAGGCAGCTCACTGCTCTGGGTTAGTGTGTGCTTCACCTCACTGTGTGCTCACTGTGTGCTGAGTGTGTTTCATTAATTCACTGATTGGGATAAAGTGGGGTGAGAGACCAAATTTCCCTCACAGGATCAAAAGAGTATATATACTTATACTTATACTTAATATATCATGAGGTCATTATAGGCTACATAATACATTAAGTCATTTTAGACATTTAGTACATGTTATTACCGTATATGTTGAAATACATGAAAATAAATATTTTAACTTTTACTGTCAACTGTCAAGTAAAGAATATGCATGATGCAATTGTAAATGGATAGAAACCCTTTTGGAGGCTTGAGAGTTTGGACGATTTTATGCTTAATCGACTGTAACTCTTTAGATGGCTCGAGTGTTTGAAGGTTTTGTTCTTTCGTTGTCCTATGATTGGCCATCAAGGCACATCAAGTGTGGCCCGAGCCTGGAGTGGCACGTTTGACGACATGATTGGAAACGTAATGGTCAACTACTTCAGTAAGCACGCAGCCATGGGACTGCCCGGGCTGGCCCCCTACCCTGACGTGTTCGCAGCGGCCCTCATCATGCTGCTGGCAGGTAATGTGTTTAGTTCATTACGGGGGGTTTGCTTATCACGGCAAGTGCATATTAGTCAGCAACCACTTGCTAAACATAGAGTTGATCTGAAGTTTTATTTGCTCTTTTTTGTATATGATACTACAGTGTATAACACTACCACACATGAATTCATTTTCAAACACAACAAAAAATGTAATATTGTTTTCAGTTTTCAAATGATATGTCAGGTAAGATCATAAATGTGATTTAAATCCAATTGCTGCATCATCATAATATCTTTTTTATTCATAGGTCACAATGCTTTTTAATCTCATTCTCAGGTCTCCTTGCTTATGGTGTGAAGGAATCAACAACAGTCAATAAGATATTCACCCTTGTGAACATACTGGTGCTGGTCTTTGTCATAATATCTGGCTTCATCAAAGGAAAAATTGATAACTGGTACATCACAGAGGAAATGCTACAGAACGTTACAGCTCAGCTTGAGTAAGTTTATGGATTAATGTTGATGGTGATTGATACGGGCTCCTGTCTTGTCTTGTCATACATGGGGTGTTTTCCATCAACATTATGATTCATTCCAACGCCTCTCTACAGTAACCTGACATCGTCGGTCAATGTGACGAGCGTATATGGAGTGGGCGGGTTCTTCCCCTTTGGTTTCGAAGGAACACTGGCAGGGGCTGCCACCTGCTTCTATGCCTTTGTGGGTTTCGACTGCATTGCGACCACAGGTAATATTATCTATTAAAACAGTTTGAGTTGAAGTGACCCTCTGCAGGATGTCTAATAAATAGCTACTGCAGTGGCTGCAGTGTGGTAACAACTGTTGTATATTTACCACAAGGGTGTATCATAAATGCATGAATATTTACACATTTGCTTTTTCATGTGTCACTCCATGTCACTTTATAGAGAGAATATTTCCTGAGTTTGGTTCCGAAACGCTATATCTCCATTTGTCATGTTATTTAATTGTGTATTTCAGGTAATATCAATAAAATTGCAGTTGTGTTGTTTTATAAAGATAAATGTAAAGATAAATAAAATAACAATACCCAATTACAGTTCTACTGAAATTACTTGGAAAGCAAAATGTAAAAACATTATTATGAAAATCCATTCAAATGGAGGGTATACTGTAGGGTTTTTGAACCAAACTCTTCTATGACTTGTGTTATGTAATGTACATGAGCACCTCTACTACATGTGTGGATGGTTGTGTAGATAGTTACAATGCTATGTTTAACATCCACA
>NC_055976.1:25013978-25051478 GCF_018492685.1 Alosa sapidissima | reverse complement strand
TCTTTTTATAAGTACGCCTTTAATCAAGTGTTTATTTTAAATCCAAATGACGATGCAAGACCAGAGAATAGTGTAGTGAGTTGTATGTGATGTAGCCCGGAGCAGAGCAGAAGTGGTTGGCACATGTTTACATTTCATATGGTGGGTGTGGCCACTTACTTCTGAGCCAAACCATAATGACTAATTGACTGCTCTATAGCAGAAAAAGTAGATATTTAAATATAACCAAGACAATGATCAAATAGAAACAAACATAATCATGAAATCTATGTTGCCAAACGTTGAGTATATTGTGGCATTTTACAGACTTTATATAATGATTAATATTAAGTACTGCTCAAATAAACTGTAAATAAAGAAATAACTCCTGAGCTGGTCTCAAGTGTGTTTGTACTTCACTAGTACCATTACAGTCAAGGCCCCAGCATGGTCATACACTCTGCTTTGTTACCCTTGAGTAAGCTGTCAAGAAGCGAGGCTTATTACGGTCTTAGTGGCCCAAACACAGACCAAACAATGTCTCCATTCACACCGGCTTACCTGTGCCGCCTTAACTACAGATTACTACCCCAGGCGAGGCTTGGCTCCTCTCAAAACTGGGTCACTGCACTGTATAGACTTTCTCAGTAGTATGGTGCACAAACTCGATGCCCTCGCAAGCTCGCTCTTGTCTGAGAAGGGTTCTGATGTTATGTAAATATCTCTTAATGAGTCTTACATAACCAGAGGGAATAATTACAGCAGAGCAGTAAGTGTGTTTATCACACACACACACAATGTTGTGCTGTATAGAAGTCAGTGGCAATGACCCACTTTCCTTTTTATTTTGGGGGTCTCTTGGTAGCATTACACAGCACAGCAAATGATGCCAACTTACAGTAAGTGTATATAGTACAATTTGCACTGCAGTAGTATTAAGTATGTCTTGAGCGTTTTTGGATGTGTCTGCGCCTCCTGTTGAGGACCTCAAAGTGGGCTGCATGAGGAACTCTTGTTCAGCAGCTAAATAAACATTATTTGACACTACAAGTAGGGGGCCTGCCCCTGCAGGCTGCTGATTGGCCAAAATGCTGTTGAAAGGGTCCATTGAGTTGGACAGGAGGAATTTAGGGTGTCCATGCCAGTCTCCCGACAGGAATTTGCGTGACTCTTGTAAACAGCTGACCACTCGCTTTGCACACACCTCCCCACTGGTCTCTCGCCTTTCCTCCCTCTCTTTCTCTTTCTTTCTCTCCCTTTCTTTATTTCTCTCTCTCTCTCTCCCTCCTCTCTGTATCTCCCCCTCCATCCCATTGCCCTCTTTCTCACTGAGCTGCCATTGAACTTCTCTCCCGTTAATCTCTTGCACGCGGTGCGTCCAGGGTGGAACTTAATTCGGTAGCGATGAAGTGGCGGCTGCTATTAGGTGCCTTGCTCATCTCCCTGCTCACCATTCAGTTTGGTAAGTCTCTTTCCTCCTCTGCCCATATTGTCTTGTTTACAACTGTCTGCTGGAGATAGAGAGGCTGTTCCTCTTGCCTGACGATTTCAAAATACATATGGAACTAAGGACTTTGAGTATTTGAGTGTTTTATTCTAGACTTACTATGCATGCTCAATAGTTTTATATTAAAACATTGTGTAACGTTGCAAAAAGAAGTAAACAAATAAAGCTGAAAAACTCTCTTTTGGCCTCTGTTGCCGCCTCTAATATCCTCGTGCCTCCCCCTGTGCTGAAGGACATTGCCAAAACGAGGACAAGGATGCTAAGAGCGCCACAGAGAAGAAACCCAAAGGCAAGGCCCGGGCAGGGAAAGGAGCTGGGAAGAAGACCAAGACGGCCACGGCGAAACCCAAACTCAGGGCCGCCACACAGGCCCCCTCGGCACCTCAGGGGACGCGACTGACCCAGGTGGTGAACAAGGGCAAGTTCCAGAGGGTGGGGGGCAGCCTGAGCGTGCCTGCGGGAGAGACCCTGGAGCTGCGCTGCAAAGGCAACCCTGTCCAGTGGGGGGTGCCCTACTACCTGGAGGAGGAGGATGCTGGGAGACTCAAGTAAGTCTTACCAATCAATTGCCATGTCAGTGATGTCAGTACATGTTAATGGTGAAAATGAAGTGTTGTCATATCCTCAATTAGTCTCTGAATAGACTTAATGGATATTAATATCCTAAATTCAAATATGATTTCAATGAGACAGCAATGAAAATATTTACCAGTATTCAAATCCTCTAGTCCTAATTTCCATCTAAATCATATTCAAATTGTAATTCCCTGTCACACAGACTTGATTTTGAATTGTTCAGTTGTAAAAGAAAAACCTTCCTGCAAATCTCTATTCTATTCTATAAAAAATCCAACAGAATGGTTCAACACGATCGTTATGGCACACTGACCTTGGCCAACGCAACTGGAGCGGACACGGGCGAGTACACCTGCTATCCCATGTACTGCGAGGACACAGACTGCCGCAAAGAGTACGACAAAGCCGTCAAGGTCTTCATCTTTTTCCCTGGTAAGCCTCTCTGACTTTATAATGGCACCATTAAAGAGGGTGATATACTCAAGCTTTGATGCTTGTAGTAAGTTTATAATATGTTTACATAAAAATAAAACATTTAAAGTAAAAACTAAACAAGGGAAGTATCTCTATTTTGGGTTCCAAGAACAACCACAAATGCTTTAATGCTGTAATTGGAAAATCTGCAACAACAAAATGGACTGACAGTCTGAACAACAGTCTTCAGATTCTGCATAACAGACCAGCGAGACTGTATCACCCTACCTCATCTCCCACAGATCCCCAGGAGCTGTTCGTGCCGTCCTCGGACTACTACGAGGTCATCCAGCTGCGCACCAACTGGCCCACCGTGCTGCCCTGCCAGGTGACCAACCCGCTGGCCAAGGTGACGCTGCACCGCGAGTTCCCCCCAGAGGAGGTGCGGGTGGACGGCACAGAGATCTCGTTCGACGTGAAGCGCGGCTTCACCATCCACCGGCCGAAGCAGCACCACGCCGGGTCCCTGTACTGCGTGGCCAGCATGGGCAGTCTCCGCCAGAGCTCCACCAAGTACATGCTCATCTACGTGAACTGTAAGGACTCGCTCAACAGGCTCCTACCGCCCAGGCTTGCTTGGGCTTTTTCTAATCCAATAAAATGCACTGACTGCCAACATCATTCTTTTACAAAAAAAAAAATAGTATAATTACAATGTAATGACTTGATAACTGTACCATTTAACTGTAACTTTAGATCGTAATAACATAATATCTCATTCAATATCTGTACAGTGTAATATCTCTATTAATACCTTAATTATACACACACATAAACACACACACACACACACACACATACACATAAACACACACACACCACACCCACACACACCCACGAACGCACGCGCGCACACACACACACACACACACACACACACACACACACACACACACCCACACACACACACACACACACACACACACACACACACACACACACACACACACACACACACCCACGAACGCACGCGCACACACACACACACACACACCCACACACACACACACACACACACACACCCACGAACGCACGCGCACACACACACACACACACACACACACACACACACACATACACATAAACACACACACACACACACACACACACACACTCAAAGCACTTGTATTATCATTATTATCTACTGCTGCCATGTTGAAGAGCCAAAACCGAAGATTATTACTCTCTCATATGAGTATAATGAGACTCTCAGAGACGAATTGAGTAATTCCAACTGTAATACAGGATCCACCCTCTATCTTGTTCTTGCTTTTCCCCCAGATCCTGCAGCGCCGCCCGTCCCGGTCATCCAGACCTCCTCCAGCTCCGTATCCGTGGGGTCAAACCTGCAGGTCACGTGCACCGTGGTCGGAGAACAGGATGTTGTTGTGGAGTTCACCTGGGAGTATCCAGGACAGCAGGTACTTCACCAAACAATAAGAGAGATGCTCTCCTTGCTACATACTAACCTGAAATGCACTGAAAAGTGACCCTGAACCCAATACTGATTAGTCTGGTAGTGAAGACGTGTACTTGCAATGTAAGTGCACTTTAATGACTTGAGACGTCGCCCACTCCTTTAACAAGGGTTAAAGTTTAAGCCCTTCGCCCAAGGTAAAGTCTGTAAAATGCCTGTATTTTTCCTCTGTCAGATCGGCCGACCCCTCTACACCCAGGACAGCATAGAGCCGGCCAATAACATAGGTCGCCTGCGGCAGCGATCCCAGTCCGTCCTTATGGTGGACGAGGTGAGGGTCGTGGACCAGGGCACCTACACCTGCACCGCCCAAAACCTGGAGGGCTCACGTTCCACCTCCACCACAGTGAAGGTGGTGCCTAAAAAGCTGTGAGGGAACATGAGGGAGGATGCGATTCAAGTGGAAACTCTTCACCTGATTCTAGTAGTGCTTGCCAACCACTATATGTGTTACTTTAGTGCCTGTCCAGCATCCTGCGTGTGCTATACTGCAGACCAGCTCCTCAGTAGCTCTCTGTTGATAGGATCAGATTTGGCAGGCATCATAAAGCATCAAAAATAGAATGCATATGAGTTCTAATGCTTCTGATTCTGTCATAGGAATGCATCCATAATATGATGTATGAATATGTTTAATCATCACCTATTGTTTGAGCGTGCTGAGCGGGGGTGCTACCATGCTTCCTACATACAGTGGGAGTGTTTTCAGAGTGGGTTAACACCAGGTTATGTAATCCAAAGGTAGTTAGGTTCTTTTTTAGTCATGTCAGGGGAAAAGGCAGTGTTTTGAAAAAAAAAAAAACTTTTGTCAGTTATTACCTGAAACACAAGGTGTCTTCTCGAAACAGTTGGGATTTTTTTATATATATATATAAACAGTTGGGATTTTTATATATATGTAAACAATCCCACACTCCCATGCAATCCCTAAAACAAATATGCATAAAGAAACGCATATTTGTTTTAGGGATTGCATGGGAGTGTGGGATTGTCTTGTATTCTATGCTTTTTTACATGATTAGTTTCCATTTCCTAATAAAATATTTACAAACATATCCAAATATCATGTACTTGGACAGTCCGCTTTTTTTTCTTTCCTGTTATTGTGGACTCATGTAGGCTATTGCCAAAACTAATAGTGCAAAAAGAGTTATTTATTTTGATTACTCTATCTGCTCATTTTTGGTGAATTTTCAAATAAGGAGTACGGAATAATTACATACTCACAGCAGCAGGGGGCATCACTTGAGAACGTGGCAGAAACGGCATACTTGACAGAATCCCATTAAATCATCAAAGACGCGCGTAGAATGTGAAGACGTTTATAGCAAACTGCAGCATTACGCATGCAGACCACGTGAAAAGCCAACTTTACTTTTAGCTGAAATTGGATGGCTGATTTGTTGGCACTCATAGACTGTTTACCAATGCAATTAATTAGACGGTGCAAATGTATGTCGTTTTTGGATCTAATCTTGAATAATTCATGCGCTCTCTCTCTCACACACACACACACATACACGAACACACATACGCATCCTATCCTAACCCCTCTTTAAAAACACACACACACACACACACACACCTTCGTGACAGCTTGTTCTCTTACCTATTCACACAGGAAGCACGCACACATATGCGCTTCTCAGGTGTGTTCCTTGAGGCTGAGCGAACATGTGCCGTCTGTGGTAGAAGAACGATAATGACAGGGTGAAGATGGACTTGAAAGATGCGCATGCCATAAAGTCTGGAAACTGACATTCAAAGCACCCATAAATGCGAGTAGATGCCTGGCGTAATGCCTCTAAAGTGGTCTTTGTACTGCGGGTCAGGATTGGAGGATGCTGATTTAAAGACCTTTGATGACATGCGACGGCGGTGGAGGAGCTAAACACAATGCAATGTGTGTGACTATTCTATTCCTACTTACTATTTTATTTCTCTAGTTCAGAACAAGGCTATAGTGAAATATATCATTGTCATTACAAACATGTCATATATTTTATTTAGTTTATTTAGGGAAAACGTTCACATAGTAGGCCTACAGTAGTCACGTAATAGATGGCTACATGTATGGATAGCTTCTGGTCCAGCGAAAAAATATGGCTAATAGCCGCCTATTATAGGCTATTTTTTATTTATTTATGTATTTATTTTTCTTTCAAATGTATTTATTTATTTATTTATTTTTCTTTCTTTCAACCAGCCATACATTTGACATTCATGCTTTCTTAGTGGAGCACTAGGCCGAGCTAATGCAGGCCCTTGCCATTAGGCAGACTTATTTCGCGTAGGCTAGCCTACTTCATCATCTTCAAACTTGCTGCAACTGTCTCGGAATTTCCAGTGTTCATGGCTTTCTGTCAACATCACAACCACTCACTCGGCAAGACCTATTATGCAATTAACTCTGGAGAGGTATGGATAATGCGTTGGCTATGTAAGATGCATATTATGTTACATTTTTAGCTAGAGGGCACTATTGAGTTACGGTCGTCACTGGTCACATATTTCCCTGTGAGGAGGATCGGATTAGTTCCCAGGGCCCGATCTCAGTGTGCAGCGCAGTTCAAATCACAGAGAGGGAAAAGCGAGAGTGCCACACTACTCAACATTGCACTGCAACGAGGCTACACAGTCGAGTCCACGACGCTTTGCGATCTCCACCGACATCAAGGAGCAAATATTTTTAACAATCAAGTGTTCAGAAGAGCAACTTTTTATTAACAGCGACCAATGTACTTGTGAAATATGGTAAGTTTCAGTTTAGCGATTTTAACAGAGGCTGGTTATTTGTGCGCACTTGCTGCATGCAGACGTTCGCGCTATGCCAATGTTGTAATGTTTCTGTTGTGTGTTTTCTGAAGTGCTTCTTGTCGTCATTTCACTGTCCTGTGCAAGTTTCCGAAGTCCAGTCCGGCTTAAATATAAATACACAATGAATTTATAGCAAGCCGAAATTGTGACATAAGCGTCAGATCGATTAAGCAGTGAGTAAGCGAGCGCCGATTTTACGTTAACACTAGCCTACACTAAGCAGCGTGTGCTGGGTTTAGAAAATAACAGCGATCTGACAGTTTTGCAGTCTTCAGAAAGATTTGCGCACAGAACGAGATAGCCAAGACTACTTACAGCAGTAGCAATCCCCGACTTTGTTTGCCTCCGGATTAGTGACCATGGTGTAACACATTCTTTGAGAGGCTTGTCCCTCGAATTAATTAAGTGACCACAGCGACATAAAGTTGGTCAGACAACAAAACGTGACTTGCCACATATGTGAGCTCTCTGTTATTGCAAGTTATTACTCATCGCTATCGGAAATGCTCAATGACATAAGTTAAAGGAAGAGCAGTAATTAGAGAAGCTGTTAAATTCCCACCTCTAGCCTACTCCGGGTTTACGACTTCTCTATCCTTGCTGTCTGGTCGGATAGCCTGCAGGACAGGACTGCTGCATGTCGTTATGTTCTTTCAAGCCTACTTTAGGCTACTTTATCTTTGTGTAAATATAGCCCGTTTGTTGTAAAACACTCTTTAAATCCAGCACCGCTAACTGAAAACAGAAATAGTTCTTACATCTGCGACATTCTTGACACACGCAATGAAAATCTCCCATAGGCTAGATTCTATACAAATTTGTAAACATAAGACCACTAATCGTAGTTTGTAAGACCATTGTGACATTTGTTGCAGTAATCTAGAATTAGGCTACAGATATAGAGCTATAGGCTATAGAGTTAAATACGTTTTTTTGAAAGATTTGTTTTAATTACTTTCCCTATAAAAAATATTCAAGTGGGAAGTTTCTGCTTACACTCTGAAGTGCTTGACCCTCTTACACATAACATTTGTCATGGTGGTCTTTGAGGGCTGCGACCTCAAACTCTCACAGCAGTGCACAGGATTCCATTTGTTCTCGTTGTAAAATTTTTGGGTGCGAGCTCTCCGTCCCAGACTCAACTGCAAAGACTCCCTTTGATGCCCAGCAGTTTGGGGACAAAAGGGAACCACCACAGTCCTCCAGTATGCCAGCCAGTAACCGTGGTTACCAGAGGCCACTGGGTGACCCCTGACCTTTCGAGCCATGGGCCCATTGTGAGGTGGCACTTGTTGGGGGTGGAGGAGTGGAGTGGGGCACATTGGGGTCCAAACAGACTTTCTACGTCACATCTTATTCTGTCTGTCAGACTGTCTGTGGGTGGACTGTCATGATATGTGCTCTCTAACGTATAGCCCACACAAGACCCCCTGCTGGCTTTTTGTGTGGCATGACAGGCAGGTGGCAGCTTATGGCGTCAACTTAAACTGACATCACGACACATGCTGTGCGTTTTTTGGCCAAATCAGAGCCCTTCTCATCATCATGATTGTCTGGAAATAGCTGCTGGCTGATCCGAAGGCATCCTGCTCAAGTGCTAGCATGTCATTCAGTTCCTCCGCTCAGTTTAAGATAATGCACCGCAAGCCTCACAACAACAATGAGTTGGCCGAGACATCTTGGGATCTTCACACAATTAGCAGCTGATGAAGTGGAATGGTATGAAGTCAAATGGCCTGTTTTCTTTTAAGGAGAGAATTGTTTACTTAAGCACAGTCGTGGAGAAGTTGGACGAGCATTCCGTTGCTTGCCCAAACTAAAACATCCCACAGCGCTGAGGGACATGATACGATCATGATGATTAATCGAAGATGAGGAAGCGGCAGTACGCCTCATCAGCTGTGCTACTTCTGACTAACGTTTTTATGGTTTGTCATGGAGGGGTGGGTTGGGGTTTGGAGCATGGTTTGGTAGTGTCAAGTCAAGTCAAGTCAAGTTTATTTATATAGCGCATTTCATACACAGAGCTCATTCAATGTGCTTTACATAAACAAAAGCAAACAGTAATAACAAATAAAATCATAAAAGGGCAATAGTGTCTCTGGGTCTGGTATCTTGCTCAACTCAGAGTGAGTGAGTGGACATGAGTGTCAACTGTCCTCGAGTGGAGCGTAAGAGAGAGCCATGAAAGAAATGTGGTGAGAGGGTCTCTCAACACCACCACGCCGATCCCCGCCGCGGGCCGCAAAGCTCATTACCCCAGAGGGCCTTCGCCGCTCCAACACCCAGCCCCTCACGTTATCTCCGCTGACCCTGCTCTCCTCTTCCTCCTCCTCCTCCTCCTCCTCCTCCTCGCCAAATTCCTGCTCCATTGGTGTGCCGTTTAAGCAGCCCCAGACTCCATCTCGGATGCTTGGGTGCTGGCCAGAGTGAGCTCAGAGACTTGAGAAAAGGCAAAAGAAGTCCGAGAGAGAGCGTGTGAGATAGAGAGAGAGAGTGAGAGAGAGGAAAACACTTTCTACCCGCGATGCTGTGAGAATCGGGCCCTGCTATCTTCCTCTGGCAGATGGTCCCGCTGGCCTTGCCTAAGGTCCCTGGGCCAGGGCCCGTGAGCAGGGGATTCTCCCCAGGGGGGGGGGGGCTAATCGGGCCTCTAATAAGCCCTGATATCCACGGAGCCGCGGCTGTCCCTCGTCTTCTCACTCACGCCCTCCTCCCCTCCCTGTCTCTCTCTCTCTTCTCCCCTCCCTGTCTCTCTCTCTCTCTCTCTCTCTTCTCCCCTCCCTCCCTCTATCCCTCTCTCTCTCTACCTCTTTCTGGCTGTCCCTCTCTCTCTCTCTCTCTTCTCCCCTCCCTCCCTCTATCTCTCTCTCTCCCTCTTTCTGTCTGTCCCTCTCTCTCTCTCTCTCTCTCTGTTGGCGTCCCATGGGGCTCAGCACTTGATCTGACAGGGCCGGGATGGTCTCGTGCTGGATTAGGATTAAACAGATTTCACCCTCTCTCTTTAGATATGGTTACACACACACAGGCACACACATGCACTCAAACACACACTGCTCCTCCCTCACACACACATGCACTCAAACACACACTGCTCCTCCCTTGCTCCCTCTCTTCCTCTCGTTCCTTCTCTATCTCTCTCTCTCATCTCAGGTTCCCTTTTGTCTTTACCTCACTTTATCCTCTGTGAAGAAGATTGTCTGTGCCGAGGTACAGTAATTAAAGACTGGTGCTAACCTCTTGCTTTTGTAACAGTGCCAGAAGCACTAGCTTAGCCTCTTATTAGCCTGCACACAACTTAACAACTAGAAAGTTTTTCATAATGAAGTTTTTTTTTCTCTCTCAACCCCCACCCCCCCCCCCCCCCCCCCCCCCATCTAAGGGGAAAAGAAAACCATGACAAGACAAGAATAATTTCTCTCAAAAGACTTGAGCCTTGAGACTCTGTGATTCTTTTTGTGTGTCTGTCGATTCACACAGTTCTTTGATATCTCGACTTCAAAGTGCAACTTGTGGGGATTTTTAGGTGCTTTTCACACTCCAAGCCCCTGAAGCACATCCTGATTTTTTGTTTTTTTTTGCTAACCCAGTATACCTAAAATGGCCCCCGGCTGCTTCCTTTTTTTTAACTCTTCCTCCCTCTGATTTTGTTGTAAACCACGACCCACCCAGTCCAGTCCCCTGTTCCATCCGTACGATCAGCCTACGAGTGAGTTAACCACCCCCCTTCCCCCCCCTCCCCCGGTCCACTCTCCACATCACTTTTACTGGACTGTGGAGACAATGGGAGTGAGCCCCACGGGGCGGCCAGCTATGGGGCTGCCTCAGCAGAGGTCACAGCCAGAGGGTGGCGGAGAGGGGAGTGGCAGGTCTGCCACCACCGCAGCCTTTTGTCTCTCTCTGAAATACCACACACACACGGAGGGGGGGGGGGGTAAAAATCCAGAAATAGGCGACCAGGGCTATTGTTCAGCGCCGTGATTACAGCGTGTTAATGTCACATAGTACAATGCATTGAATGAGAAACGACCAGCACATGATGTTTTTCACTGTATTACTTGCTCTGCTTAACATTTTAATGTTGTTAATCTCGATATAGCAATAGGCAATGACCTGCATGCACTGGAGCAGTTAGTATGCACTGTTTGGGAGTGGTGGTGGGGGAAAATAACGCTTAGGGATACAGCATATTGACCAAGCACACGGCATAGACTTTATCCTGATTTCTCCGCATTGCAGCACACAGTGTGTTTGCATAGGGAATGTTGGTGTTCAAAGGCACATTTATGTGGAGCACCCTTCAATAACTGCACACTCTATTCTCAGGGCCGGGGCTCCTCAGTACGAGTGGGGTGTGAGTCAAACACACTTGCTCTTATTGTTTCTTTAAATAGACAAGTGGCTGCCTACCAAATAAATAAATAAATAAATAAATAAACGGAATCTGAAACGGCACCCTCGGGATCGGGATTGGGAGATGTGCTCCCGGCTTATTTTTCACTCACAGCTGGCTTTGAGGAGACTAGGAGGAATGGGGAAGGATGCATCTTTTGCTTAAGTTTTTGTTGCGGTGAAATCCTCACTGGAGATATGATTCACTTTGGGGTGGATCTGAATCAATGTCAGTGAATAGCATATGTTTTTTTCTTTCCTTTTGTTTTGCTTTTGAGTTTTATCTCTGGCAAACATGCAACTTTTTCCAGCCCCTTACCTTCATAGACTCTCCGATGCATTGCCAGATACTACAGATCCGCTTTCATCAATGCCCCAGTGCATCAGCGGGGCAAACATAATGCCTCTGTCACCCAACATATTATGTAACCCTTGTCAATAGCCTTGTCCACAACACATGAATGGAGTGCCCTCATTGGATTACTAGAGCTGTGTTTTGCATGCTGGGCTGGATCGTCATTGTCCACTACAGTGGAAAATAGATGACTGATGATGGCATTCCATTCAGTTTGGCTTGGAAGGGCTTCATTGTTCAAATGTGGGGTTAGATAAAGTGGTACATTACATTTCGGAAGCTGGGGATTGATTAGGGAAACAATATGGATGAAAGTTATTGTTCCACTCTCAAACTTGGATGCAAATTTACTTAATTAACACAATCAAATGTGGGAGTCAAATGTGATAAAGAGGTATACTCTTTGGACACTGGGAAGCAAGTTGATTAGGGAAACAATATGAAAGTTATTGTCACGCTTTTGATCTTGGATTTAAATATTTACTTAATGAACAGGACTAAATGTGGAACGTAGCCTGCTTGTCCCTCTCTCTGGTTTTGTGTTTCTGCCTCTCCTTCAGCCTTCCTGCATCACTGCTCTTTTTGTGTCCTGTCTGGAAAATCTGCCTTCAAAGTTCCCTTGGAAGGTCACTCAACCCTGTGTGCTGCTGGAAGCTCAGGTTAAGGAAATGAGTCTGGCTTTGCAGCTTTGCGTAGTCTGCCTGCCTCTATTAGTTATGTGCTCTCTCTCTCTTTCTCTCCCTCTCTCTCTCTTTCTCTCTCTCTCTTCCCTTTACACTCGTTCCTCAGACAAGTAAATGAGAGCAGGCTCGGACTTGTCCCTAGTGAACTCCCCTCCTCATATGCTTTCTTTGTCTTACACACACACAGACACACACACACACACACACACACACACACACACTTAAGAAAGCGCACACACACTTATACACACATCGAGATACATACAGAAACACAAACACAAGCATCCACACACAGACACCTGCATTGACACAGTTTCTCTCTCGAAAGTTTGCCTCTATGTACACACACACATACACACACACACACACACACACACACACACATCTCACTCAATCATCTCTCCACTCCACCAGGCTTCCTGTCACACATATCCCCCCCTTTCAAACATTGTCAGAGTCAGAATTCCAAGAATGTACAAGTGACTGAACCTGCCTGTAGGCTGTACAGAATGGAGGAGATGTACAGTACAGTGACAGCTTGTAGTGTGTCTGCCATCGTCTCTTCATTTATCCGATACACGCTCAGGTCTTTGGCAGCGCCATTTGCTTAATTTTACAGCTGTGTAGATTTGGTAAGTGAAAAGCAAATATGCTCACTCCCAAGGCTTTGTGTTTAGCCTGTTAAGTTGGGCAGGTTGGTCCCTGACCAAAGGCTGAAGGACTTTGGTTGCGTTGATAGAGCTGTGGACTGAAGGCATTCCAGAGGTGAGAACAGCTCTGGTCTTGGATCACACGGGACAAAAGGGGACAAAAGTCAAACTTGCTCTCTTAAAGCCTAAGAAAAGGACGCAGTTTCGCCTTCTTTCCTTTTCGACCCAAGTGTCTCCCACCAAACATTATGTAACATGATTCTGTGGAGAACTGGCTGGGCTACCCAACTGAGCGTGTAAAGACTAACCTCATTGTTCGGACATACTGTGGGACCAGAGCACTTTCTTTTTTCCCTGCGTGCGTGTGTGTGTGTGTGTGTGTGTGTGTGTGTGTGTGTGTGTGTGTGTGTGTGCTCTTCCCATCCCTTTGTGTATTGGTTGCTAACTCCTAACTGTTTATTCCTATTACCTGATAAGCCCAAAAGGAAATCAACATATTCCAGTAAGGGTAAGGTGAGGTAAAGGGTAACCAGTCTATGCGACAGTTAGTTTCCAGAATAAAGAAAACAAAACAAAAAACACATCTTTTATCTGGAAACTTGGAGAACAGGTCCTACTACAGTGGCCTGCAGAATAGGGCACCTCTGCTTCACAAAGGACAAGCGGGAGCCTGGTGGTGAAGAGTGGGGGAAAGTGCCCAGACACATAATCCCCGGAGGCTTTGCTGGCAGCCCTTGGGAATGAATGGGTTAGCTATGGACAGGCCTCGCTGTCCATCTCCTCCCACTATGGGCAGAGTCTGGGCGCAGCCACTGAGGCAGATTTTAGCCTGCGCTGTGGCGGGAAGTGAAAGCAGCAGGTGAACGAGAGTGGGGAAAATTCAGAGCCTGGTTTACTCACAGGTGACTGACTGTGTGTGTGTGTGTGTGTGTGCACTCTTATGTGAGACTCACTGGATACATCAGCCGGTGCGGTGCCTTTTACCTGGGACATACTTTGGTGAGCATTTACGTGTTTTTTCTAAAAGCAATGATACAGTACTACTTTCAGTTTCCATTCAGGACTCTGTTTTTAAGTAGTTGTACATGGACTATTTCCTCTATTTAAATATGTCAATCAAAGTAGAATTCTTGCCATTCTGTACCATTGGCTCTTCTAACCATCCTTTAGAATTCTTAAATCTGCCATTACTAGTTCATTCTTTTCTCTTATCATGCTTTATTGCTGTGGTTATTGGCCCTCCGTGCCTAACAGCATGGAATAAACTAAATGCCCTTTGATGCAGTGCCACGCTGATGATTGACAAAAAGGATTATTTTGTGCCTGATTAACTTTTGAATTAGCCAAATTTGCAACTGAAATAAATGACGGCAGGTTAATCCTTTATCACATCCTGACGTCAAACAAAAACAGTAGACTTGCACTGGTGCGGGTATTCACCAGAACACAACATCCTCATTCCCGACGTGGACTGTAATCTGCATGCAAATGATCTGCCTATTGTTTCCATCAAGTGGTGTTCTCAGCTCCAGCCATGGAGGTCTTAAACCAGCCTCTGGCCTTTCATTCATTTTGTCGACACTGTCTTTTTGGTTGAGCCTAGAGAGACTTGAGGGTGTCCTTCTGAATGGTTGGTGGGGGAAGAAAATGTTTAGGCTACGAGAGGTGTGAAGTTCTCGGAGGTTGTGTAAGCAATACCAACGGGTTTTCATTGAGACTCCTCACACTCTTCACTTAAGACTATTTGTTGCTCCAGTTGCGTTTACAAGAACCTTATGAGAGTCAGGTCAAGTCAGAACAGGGCAAGTCACTGCTGGCTTTGACTGTGGTGTGAGTGCATTTGTTTAAATTTGAGTTGAGAGGATGTTATGAGTATGAGAACAGATGAGCCAGAATCATGTTTATGTGTCAGTCATCTACCTGTTTATGTGTCAGTCATCCAGCATTGTTCTGCGTCAGTCTACCGTGTCCAGGCTTTGATCCTATCGCACAGCTGAGACTTGGTAAGAAGGAAACCAAGAGGTTAGACAAAAGTGGCGTCTCTACTGAAACTCTACAACGAAGATAAACTCCGGAAAAGCGCTGATTCAGAGATCAACAGAAACCCACTCCACTGCAGCATGTGGGTAGAAGCAAGTTTTTCCGACTTCCGAGTTTTTTCTCCGGAGCCTGATCGCAGGAGAGTCAGGAGCCTGTTGTTTTTCCCCATCATGAGAGTCAAGATTTCCTAGCAGACAATCTAATTATGGTGATCTCCCGCAAAATACATAATCACAGGGCGGAGACTGCTATCTTAGGTGCTCATTTTGTGTCCTATGACAATATTCATTAAGCACGACTGGAGTTGCCGTTCCACCATCACTTTAGTTCAAAGTGAGATGGCCATTGGATGCTGGTGGTAACACTTCCATACGGCCAGTTTTAACCCACAACTCTGGTTCAGTGTAAAATGTGGTGCACTTGTCTCATGTTGAACCAGTTCATGTAAAAAGAGATAAAAAAACAACAACTCCATCCTCTCTGCCTACGCTTATCTCAAGACCTCCTCATCTAATAGCCGCCTGAAAGGGCATATTAATCATTACCTGCCCAGAAATGTAAGGAATGTCTCTTTCTCTCGCAGGTTTATCACACCCTTCCCTTTTCCAAAAACAGAACTCTCCCTAACGGGCCTGAGAGCAAGGTCCACGTGCGGTGTGGCCCTCGAGACTGTTTGCGAAGGAGACAGTGGCGATATCGTTGATCTCAAGGTGAAAAAGCAGGCAGGCAAACAGAAGGAAGTGAGGGCGAGCCTCGAGCTGAATCAATAGAGCAGCTCAGTATTCGAGTGCTCTCTCTCCCTCCCAGATGCTGCTGCTTGCTGTGCTGGCTCGAGGGAACTGAGTATGAATCATAATCATAACAACAACAGCAACAATACATCGCAACTGGTGGTGTTGAGCTCAGGAGATCAGAGTGGCATGCAAAACAAGTCAAGCTTCTTCTTCTTTTGACTCGACTCTCGACTGTGACACATCTATTTATGGCAATGGTATAGTCAGAGATGACGTCCAAGAGAGGCTAGGAATCAATCTGGTCTGTCATGTTTCTCATCCGTTTTTTTGTTTTGTTTTTTCAGAACATGGGATTTCATGGATTGTTTTTTTTTACTCTCTGCTGTGTGTAAATGTTCTGTCCCTTTGCTGTCGCTTGTTTCAGCCAGTTTCAGCATACTCCGGGATTAAAGCAGATTACTGATTTAACTCTGAATAACTACAAGCAATTAAATGGCACTGGATTACCAGACACAGGGGAGAAGAGAGGCGATCACAGCCGGACACTGTTGGGTGAATGGGCGGGTTTTGGCTGGTGACAATCCAGTAAACTGGAGGCAAAAAAATGTGTTTGTTTTGGCATGAGAAGCCGTAGGCCCTTTGGAGCTGTGCGGTCATGACAAAAACTGAAGGACAACCCAGAATGTACCTTGGTGTGTGGACCATATATGGCCCCAAACTGGCCTGGATCTGCTCCAGAATTGGTCACACAATCCAGGCTTGTGTGGTCATTTTTGAGAAGAGGCTATCTGAGTGAACGTTCTGTTGTGAAGTACAGATGAGATTTTTTTTTTAAAGTATATATTTTTTGTGCTTTTATGCCTTTAATGTGACAGGATAGTGGAGAATGACAGGAAGTGAGTGGGAGAGAGAGTTGGGGTGGGATCCAGAAAGGACCACGAGGCGTGAATCGAACCTGGGTCGCCAGCGTACAGTGCAGGTGCCCCAGCCAGTTGCGCCAAGGCTGGGGCCAGACGAGTAGATTTTTAATTCAAATTGGCCTGTTTGTAAAAGCCCTACAATGCTATTAGATAGCATGAGGATGGTCAAATTTACTACAGTTTTTGACGTGACACACTCATTCAGTAGCCTGCTTGGCCACGCCCACCTAAAATCTCCTTTCAGTGGGATACTAGCCTGGCACAACTAACATTTCCCTCGGACACAAAGGGTGACGGGCAAATCTGCCATGAGAGGGGATGACACTATAGTTTTGAAATTGAAAGTGGCTGTGGCAAATGATAGTGCAATGCCGCCAAACATAAATAAATAAATAAATAAATAAATAAATAAATACTCTTGACACAGTGAGAACCTAAAGCCCTGTGCATGTGTTCATGTGTTCTATTGATGACCGCGAGATCCATGCATTGGCTGCTATATTTAGAGTTGCATTGAGACTACAGAACTGGATAGAGAGAGTGGAGTGAAGGGAACGTTTGTATGGCGGCCAGAGACCCAGCTTGTTAAAACAACCCTGACGTTCCAGGGTCACCTGTGGTCCCTTGTGGCACAAGCGGTAAGCGGTAATCAGGTTTAAAGTTCACGCCACGACCTCGCGTATCCCTCCACCACGGCTAATCAGCCTTAAGGCCATCTGCAAACATTGTTCTGTTCTCACACGCACTGGAAACAATTGGTCGGTGTAGTAGGGCTCGCTTGTTGTCATTGTGTGAAAAAAATTGATTCATCTCTGTCATTGGAAAGAGTTGCTAATATGTGGTATTTCCTAACAATGTCACACATTCTCGCACTAATCCCAGGCAAACAATTCTCTTTTCTTAATGCACAGCGAGAGCAAGGCACTAATAACAACAAGGTCACAGGTTCGATTCCCTGGCAGAGAGCACACATACTGAGAGATTGAATAGCTCACCTGGAGCGTTAAGTAGCTTTCAATGAATGCGTCTGCTAAATAAACAATTATTAGTCCTAATCTCAGAGGTGTTTATTAATAATACAGTGGTGTGACATGGATTTTTTTTCTCACATGGTGAGAAGCAAATCTCATTTTTGGAAGGAAGCAGCAGAAAACAGCCTCGTTTTTTTCCCGCACTCATTTGGTCGTTTGCACTTCTAATAAGATTTTATTTTGGCGTCCATGTTAAATTCTCAAAGGCTGAGTAGTATTTAACCACAGATCCTCGGTCACCTTGTTGTTCTGCTCCGGGCTCACGCAGAACCGAGCGGTACGTTCTTTGCTGTCCCTGGTGGACTGTTCTGTAAAACTGAATTTTGGTTACATAATATCTCTCATGTCGTGGACCGACAGGCAGTTTTGCAGAGATAACCACAGATGTAATTAGAGCATCGCCCGATGAACTAACAGAGAGTCAATAACCCAATAGTGAGAGAATGAGACTAGCCAGGGAACGTGCCCTGCCTGCCTGCAGTGAAGTGCTTACATTTACTTCCTGATTGTACAGATGCAACTTCCTGTGGGTTTATGATGAGGAAGAGACCTGCATTCTGCTCCCCTGCCCTGTATTGTTTTGTTTTTTTCCATTAGCGTGAGCAGGTGCACTAGTTTGTGGGAAAGTGACCTTTGTGGCTTTGTGGCGTGGCCACAGATGTGTCCTTTGTTATGTACCAAAGTTCAGTATACTTCAACAAGAGAAGGACTACACAGGAGGTATCGCGATGTTCATGACTGAGACCAGAGATATTGATTGACCTGTTTCCTCATGGTTTTCCTCCTGACACACACTTTGGTCATTATCACCGTTTTGGTAAATGGATATCAAGATATCAGTGGCAAGTTGTTAACAGTCTCTTTAAGCAGCCAGTGACTGGTGGGGCCAATAGGACCATTTAGAAAATGGACCCACGAGACCTTGACAGTGATGTGCTTTAGGGGGACTCTGTCAGGCTTGTGGTGGGTGTAAATAAGAATCATACTCACTCCCTGACCCCTCCCAGCCTCCACATTTGACCCCTAACAGTGGTTCGGTGTGCACCCCTCTGCCCCTATCGCCAAAGCGTGACCAAGACCGACTGTGCCCATAAAACCAAAATGGCTCACTGTATGTAGGGTGCTGACGCATCTGAATACTGCCCTTATGTGGCTATGATCACCACCATGATGCAATCTCCCCTGAGGGGGTCTTGTGTTCATGGGAACAAGGGGGGCACTTATAAACCAGCACCACAAAATGAGCCCTGCCTGCCAGGCCTCAGTGATTTATGTCATGTCCAACAGATGCAATATTCACCTCAGGTCACGGAGCAGAATGCCGGGGTAAATGAGATATTGTGAAGCGCTCGTAAAAATGAAAAAAAGGTTTCGACGCTTCATGAAGTAGTCAGTGAGGCAGCACCACAGACTCAGCGAGGCCTAGGCCTAAATGAAGGGAGTTGGTTAGGATGCTGCCGTATTTATCAGTCACCCTTGAACAAATAAGACACTAACATTTAGCATATGGCCCCAGAAGCAAATGGACATGGTTTGTTAATGTCGGGGAAGCCAGGGTTTAATTGTCAATTTGTTCAACTGTGTGCTCTGCTTCCTCGTCTGGTGTTCCGGAGCGCTGAGCCGTTAAATCTGAGGTCCCCTGTGACATCATCGGATGCCCAATGGTCCGCCCACACAGATGGGGTCAGGCCGCTTCGTCACATCAATCGTTGTTCTTTTTTTTATATATATAATGATGACTTATTGTTTATCGTGCTTCAATCTCAGGCATCGGCCGCCGCGCTGTGAGAAAACTTGTGTTTTTTTGCGTGGCTCATTTGCCGGCCCAAACAGAATCCATTTTTAAAGCTTGATAATAAATCCTTAGTGTGCTGACTCAGCAGTGGGGGGTGGGGGGCTTCGACATTGCTCATTTGTTAGTGGTGAACGACGCAATTTCCTCTATGTCAGATGAACGGCCGCTCAACAGAGGAAACCTTCCCCAGTGGTCTTCCCCTTTGCATAGCAGCCTCAGTCCACCTCATTTATCAGTGTCGTTAATTAAAGGTACCAGTCAGAAACAGTCATGGGGGAGCGTAACGCACACTTTTTTCCCCCTCGTCTCACGTGACGTCCAGATTTACAAGAAAGTGGTTTTGCAGATTGAGCATTATTTGTGACTACCGGAGTTCAGATGTTAATTGTGGAGAATGAGGTTTCCAACTACTAATGAAGTTTTGCTTCAAGGTCTGAACTTACGCTTTGCAAGCATGCTTGCTAGTTCAACTCATTTCACTCTGCTTGGAGCTATATCATCAGTGCAAACCTGACTATTTCACTCCCCGTTAAGTAGCATTGGCCTGGAGCGGAGAGCTTTTTAGGATCAATTTGGGGTCTTTGTGTGCTCTGCAAAATCCAAGTTATTGAAATATTAATGTGACCTTAAAACGCAATCAATACCAAGGGCCAGACATATGGCAATCTGGTGCCGGTGGGTGGCATAATGGGACAAGTCCTTTTAAGTCTGAAATGTTCCACTCCACTGAATATAAAGTGTGCTGTTGAAACACTAGCACAGATAGGGCATCGCAGAGATGCATGATTGTTTGATTGTTCACTGAATGAATAATCATGAGCCCTCCTACCCACACACACACACACACACACACACACACACACACACACACACACACACACGTACACACCTGCCCCCCAACAGAGGTCACCCCTCAGTCAAATTAAGGTAAATGGGACACTTACGTAAAAACTCAGTGATTGCACTCAAAATGCACTTGTTCTCCATTAGCCACCTGGTCCCTTCCCCTCCCCAAAAGACAGACACACACACACACACACACACACACACACACACACACACACACACACACACAAAGTAGAGAGATCCAACACTTGTACTTGGCACATCCTATTTCTTTCCTCTAGAACAGACATACTGAACTAGCCTGCAGTGGCCTGTAGAAATGTTTACTGCCAGGAGAAAGGCTACAGTTTCAGGCGCAGTTTAACAAATGGCAACTCTGCATTTCTATATCTCTCTCTCTACCCCTCATTCTCTCTCCCCCTACCTCCCATCTTCCTTGTCCTTCTCTCTCTCTCTCTCTCTCTCCCTCTCTCTCCCTCTCTCTCTCACTCTGAGGAGCAGGCCTTTAATTAAACCTGGTCCCTGAGTGAGGAATGTGCTGTGTTCAGGGCAGGCAGGCTTGGCCAGCGAGGGGGGACTCGTCTGAACCATAAATCAGGCCACGACTCAGAGCTCATACGGCCTCCCTCTATCTCTCTGTCTTCCTCTCTCTCTCCCTCCTTCTCTCTCTCTCTTTCGTGCAGGGTGGAAGCAAGCAGGGAAATTATGGAAACAGACTGGATGTTACATTTTTCTCTGGCCCTGGGAGATTTGTGGCCTCTGTTTAAAAGGGTTCTTCCCTGCTCTCCCACACAGGCCAGGCTGGTGGGACAGCTCTTTTCTCCTGGAGCTGAGGTCTTCTTTGACCCAGTAACATTAGTGCTGTTATTAATGGTTATTGGAGATAGCACTAACTATTGTTATTACTTCTATGTTACAGTAATACAACCCCAAAACAGAAAATGTTGGGTAACGTGTAAAATGTGAATAAAACAGAATCTGCAAATTTCTTAAACTCATATTTAGTTGCAAAAAGGACACAGACAACGTATCAGATGCTGAATATGACAAATTTGACTATTTCATGGAAAATATATGTTAATTTTGAATTTGATACCAGCAACATGTTTCAAAATAAGTTGGGACGGAGGTAACTAAAAGCTTGAAAAGTTGTGTAATGCTAAAGAAAACAAAAGGAGGAATGTTTCACAACTAATTAGGGTAACTGGCAACACGATTGGGTATGAAAAAGAGCATCCCAGATATGCAGGATATTCATCACTCTGTGTAAACCTGTGTGCACAAATTATGTAATTTTAATGCTTCTTAACATGAAATTGTGAAGTATTTGGGGAGTTCATCATCTACAGGACATAATATTAAAAAGGACTCTGAAGAAGACACATGGCCGTCAAAACGTTAGTCAGTTTGCACAAATAAAAACACTTTAAGCATTGAGTGCTCCGGTCCTGCTCCTTCTGGAGCTCTGGTCCTGCTCCTTGGCTCCTGTTAGACCTTGGATCTCCCTTCTTGACTTCTGCGTCCTGTTTCGTGAGCACCAACCAGGCTGAAGTGCAAGTAACCCCCTTCTACTGCTCTGATAACCATTGTCTATGAGGACATTTTGATACTCAATTCAAAAACTGCAGCCAAAACTAAACAGCTAAAAAACAGCTAAAACAGCCAAAATTGTATTGAGACATGATACAGAAAATACCACCATCTTATCTGGGCCTGAGCTTGTTTAAAATGGACTGAGGTAACATGGAAAAAGGTCCTGTGGTTAGACCAATCAAAACTTGCCATTCTTTTTGGAAATCATGGACTCATCTGGGCTAAAGACGAGAGGGCCTATCCAAGTATCCAACCTATCCAACAATGTTTTAGTGCTCAATAAATTCTGAATGATGTATACAGGTTTTGAGCAACATGTACTACCATCCAGGCAATGTCTATTCCAAGAAAGACCTTGAATATTTCAGAAAAACAATGGCAAATTGAATTTTGCACAGATTTAAATAGTACAATATTTCTCCATAGAGGAAGAGTCCAGGTGCTAAAATGGTCTGTCTGCAGTCCAGATTTGTCAAATTATGTGAATAATGGAATGAAAACCATGACTATTACACCCCATACTGTTGAGCAACTGAAATTCTGTATTGGGGAGTAATGGGACATTACATTTAATTCTCAAAACTGTAGCAAATGGTCTCCTCAGTTCTTAAACATTTACAGAATTGTGTTAAATGAAGAGGTGAAGCAGCACACTGGTAAACATGCTCCCGTCCCAACTTTTTTTGAAACATGTTGCTGGCATCAAATTCAAAATTAACATATATTTTCCATGAAATAGTCCAAATTTTAATTTCAACATTTGATACGTTGTCTATGTCCTTTTTGCTGCTAAATATGGGTTTACAAGACTTGTATCACATTCTGTTTTTATTCGCATTTTACACAACGTCCCAACTTCTTCTGTTTTGAGGTTGTATAATATTGTCGTATGCCCCAGGGTAGCAGTATCAGCATTTCCCCTGAAATGGTTTTAAATGATGTACTGTATTTCACCATATTTGAAATGAATTAGTTGTGTTATTATAGCCCAGCCCACCCACACAAATAGCTAAGAACACGCCAGTGTCATGATGACAGGAAGCATCAGCACGTATATACTTTACCTCTGTGTGTGACTGACTCAACACTACCAACACTCTATCAGGTGCCTCATCTTTGTCAGTCATCGTTTGGGATTAAATGTGTTTCTCCTGACCGCGCTGTGCAGAATCACATCTCCGGTAACACACCCGTACGTCCGTGTGTTTCTGAAGAAACATTGACTCATGCATGAAAACATGAGCTGGCTTTTTGATCTCACTGGGTAAGAGGGTTCACCTGTGCGTTCCCCTGTTAGGCCAATTTACATAAGCGCTTCACCCGCGGGAGTCAATTATTGCATCGCTTGCCAAGAGTTTAATGATTGCTGTTTGTAAGTGTTAGAAGTGAAAGAAAAAAGGCAAAAGGTATTTGGAAACTAATGAAGTCATCAATAAATGACAGCAGCCATTTCCCTGAATTCTTCCATGTTACCTTTGTGTTTTACCTTTTTTGGGATGTTGTTGTGTATGCTGGAGAGGTGTGGAGAGTTAGTGTGTGTGTGTGTGTTTGTGTTGTGTTGGGGCACATCCACTTGAGTGTGTGTGGGTGTAGGTGTGTGTGTGTGTGGGTGTAGGTGTGTGTGTGTGTGTGTGTGTGTGTGTGTGTGTGTGTGTGTGTGTGTGTGTGGTGTTTTGGGCCTCTTATGTTGCCTGAAGGCAGTGAGGTATGTTTAGATCAGGAGAGAAAAAAACAGTCGGGTGAAATCAATACAGCTCCTTAATGAGCTGTCCAGGAAGGAAGGAAAAAGAGCGAGGGAGAGAGAAAAGAGGAGGAGGAGGAGAAGAGGAGGAGGAGGAGAAGAGGAGGAGGAGGAGGAGAAGAGGAGGAGGAGGAGGAGAAGAGGAAGGAGGAGGAGAAGAGGAGGAGGAGGAGAAGAGGAGGAGGAGGAGAAGAGGAGGAGGAGGAGAAGAGGAGGAGGAGGAGGGCAGCTCCAGGCTTTTAGGTGCGGAGCAGACATCCAGTCATGTACGAGGAGGAAATGCATCAGGAAGGACTTGATTCTCTCAGCCAGTGGCTGGTGAAGCAGGACGTCTAAATTAGAATCACACGGCTGTTGCACTGGCAGGATTAACAGCATCAGGCTGTTCAGTATCACACACACACGAGCCCTTATTGCATGCAACATGTGTGTTCCTACAGCTGGGATGTACAGTACATGATGAGTGTGTGTGTGTGTGTGTGTGTGTGTGTGTGTGTGTGTGTGTGTGTGTGTGTGTTTGGCAGTGTGCGTGAGGGCATGAATACGTGTCTGTGCCTCTCGTTTCAAACACATGAAGCCTATGTGAAAATCCATCAGTCCGCTATGAGTGGGTGTATTTCAACCGAATTTGATATCTTTTTTTTTTTTTGGAGATAACAGCTTAACCTTAACCTGCTTGAGCTGCCCCCAAATCCATCACTGAGCCAGTTTAATACTTGGCAGGTCAAGCACTAAAAGCCCAGCGACGAACATGAGAATTTACCACAGTGTCCATCCAGCATTGACCATCCAGAGCTATAATGTGTGTCATACTAACTAGGCTACGCTGAGAAGTAAGATGAACTGATGGTGAAGACACACTGACCTGACATCCAGCTCTCAGAGATTTTTCAGAAGTCGACTTGAAAGTACCAGATTTTCTATTAATGGCAGATGAAGAGTAATATATATATATATTTTACATTGTCAGAGTGACCGAGTGGATGAAAATATGATATATAACGTATAATGGATATGGGGTATACAATTTCTTCCCAGAGGTTATTTAGTAATATACAGTTTGTAGTAACAAGTTTATAGTGTCAGGTTATTTATTTATTTATTTATTGTTTTCCTTTCTGTTTTTTTTTTCTCTAGACCTCCTTTTGGAGCCATCAGACATTGTAACCAATGGCAACAGTCCAGGCTCTGTCCTTGACCCGTGATCCCAGCAAGAGCTTCGGCGGTGACCTCTACTCCGCCCTTCCCCTGGCCTCAGCCCGTTGCATCATGGGAAGTGTAGGCAGCCTGATCGAGAGGCCCGACGTCTCCCCGACCAAGGGCAACCGGGCGATGCCCCAGGCGCCCGCGCGCCACAGCAACGGCCTGCTGAAGAAAGGCTTCAACCAGCGGGAGCTGCTCAACTACCTGAACATCGCCAAGAAGGAGCCGAAGGGAGGCAAGCACATCATCTCCTCCGGGGTGTCCTCCATTAAGAGGGAGCACGGCCGCGAGGAGGAGAACCTCTACGCCAAAGTCTACCACAAGGGCGGCAAGGAGGTGGACGTCAGCAAAAACTCCCTGCCCATGGGGGGCAAGTTTGACAAGGTAGGCCCCTTTACTGTTACTTACTTAGCGGCTGGATTGCTGGTCTGACAACAGAAGGAGGAGTTAGCTTGGTAGTTACTGTGTTGAAATGTAATTCCATCATTTTTGATGATAAGGACTTTTAATTTCACTCATGGGAGCTGTACTGCAGGACAGAAGTGGTGGTTTAGAATTAGGGGACCAGAAATTGCTAACAGAAAAACATTTTGCTAACAGAAAAACATTTTATAATTCCATATTTTTTATGATAATTACTTTCCATTTCTCTCATCATGGAGCCTTTATTCCAAGTGTTCTCAATACAGGAGCTGCATGGTAAATCGAAGAAGTACATTCAGTGTACATGCCCACTTTGGTATATATAATTTATCGTTTAGGGAGGTCCTTAGCCTTCTGAAGTGTGCTTAGTGGAGGAGTATTAAGGAAGTATTCATAAATTATTAAATTAAATGTGGTTTAATTATTTGTGTGAACTATACCAGTAGTTGGTGAATGTGAACACTGTTGTAAAAGGATATGAAACCTCAGCAGATAAAACTCACAGTGGAAACTTCTGATGAAAAATGTTTCATTTCCTAGCTCAGTGTAATGCTTTCTGGGACACATCCTACCAAACTGATCCATAGCCATGCAAGTCTCATGCCTTACACAACACAGAGGCCCATGGGTTACAGTATTCTATTCTTACATGGTTTATGGGCTATACTATAGTGACACAGCACAGATGCCCATGGGTTACTCTATAGTACAGTTACACAGCACAGAGGCCCATGGGTTATGGACTATACTATAGTTACACAGCACAGAGGCCCATGGGTTATTCTATACTATAGTGACACAGCACAGAGGCCCATGGGTTACTCTATACTACAGTTACACAGCACAGAGGCCCATGGGTTATTCTATACTATAGTGACACAGCACAGAGGCCCATGGGTTACTCTATAGTACAGTTACACAGCATAGAGGCCCATGGGTTACAGTATTCTATTCTTACATGGGTTAGATAGAAAGATAGATAGATACTTTATTGATCCCCATGGGGAAATTCAAGATTATGGGTTATGGGCTATACTACAGTTACACAGCACAGATTCCCATGGGTTATTCTATACTATAGTTACACAGCACAGAGGCCCATGGGTTACTCTAGACCACAGTAGGAACCTCTCCCAGAAGGCCGTGTGTGAGATATGGGTTTCGTGGGCCGAAGGCTAGTGGAGATGAATGATTCTTGCTCTATCACTTTTCTGTTTATTAAATGAATAGCTGTCTCTTGATAAGATATTTGCTGTTAGTTCTGTGCTGCTGCCATTACTCTTCTCATAGGAAGGATATTAATTCTTGAGTGAGCCATACCCCCACCCCCACCCCCCATTCTTTCTCATATTTGAGTAAATCACATAAGCTGTCCAGTCCTTGCCATGTAGACTCTGTGTCCAGGCCTCGGCAGTGTAAAATTTATGGCTGCAATCAAATCTAAGCTGCCCGCACCAAATCCATTGCGTTGAAAGCGTGTAATGAAAAGAGAAATATATGGACAAGGGAGGACAGTGTCCGTTCGTAGCAATCTAGTATGTGGCACTTGGCGCCGGCTCAAGAAAGCCGAGGAGCATATTGGTCCCGTCCTCTGTGGCGGGGCATCGCGGTGCGATGGACTCGTCCGGCGACAGCTCACGCTCTCTCCGCTCTCGCCCGCAGTCTCGCCTGCGTCCGTCCGCCTTCAAGCCGGTCACACCCAAGAACTTCAGCTCCATGCAGAACCTCTACCCGGCGCAGGACGCTTCGGACGCGCCGGCGCCCAGCAACGGCATGCGCCCGTCCTACATCACGGCGGCGACGTCCAAGTCGTTGTCCAGCGCGACCTCGTCCTCGTCCTCCTCGTCGCCCCTCGCGTCACCACGGCAACGGCAGGCCCCCCCTGCAGCAGCAGCAGCAGCAGCAGCAGCAGCAGCAGACGCCGGGCCACCGGCACCTGAGCCAGGAAGAGGAGGAGGAGAACGCGTCCGACTCTGGCCACCACTCGCTCAGCAGCCTGCTGGCCCCATACCGCCCGGCGGCCTTCCGCCCGCACCTGGGCCACATCAGCGTCTCCATGGGCCACATCGACCACATCGGCTCGCTGGACCGCCACTCGGCCGCCGGCTCCCGGGGCGCGCTCTCCTCCGCCACCACTGAGGCCTCGTTTCCGCTGCCACCGCCGGGCTCGGGGGGCGCGGCCGCCACACTGGGCCGTCTCCGCGGATACGGGAGCGAGGCGCCGCCCCCCCTACGAGCTGTCCATGTCCATGGAGGACGTGGTGCGGGACCTGGAGGAGAGGCTCATCGAGAAGGACCACGAGCTCAGGCAGATGCGCCGCAACCTGGACGAAAGCGAAGACGCCATCGCACAGGTGAGCTCCTCTCTTCCAACACATTTATCTGATGCTAATGGTTTTTCAGGTGTAACTTTCTCAAGCGGACAGAGACATCTGAGCAGTTGTGTTAAGCACGATTAGCATATTATTCCTGGCACAGTGTCGCCGCTCCCCTGTTCTGATATTGAGCCACAAAGTCAGAGCCTTTCCTTGAGACTGGCCTCATTCCATACTGATGCCGCAGAACAGACGAGGGTATTTTTGGCCACAGGCCCTCTGCTCCAGTCCAGCCTCGTCCCCCAGTCACACTCACTGGCTCCCTCTGCTCAGTTAAGATGTCTCCACCTGCTTGGGTTTTATGTGCCACAGCTGTGTATCCCTGAGTTTTCCTCCATAGCCCCCCCCCCCCCCCCCCCCCATCATCCTATCCCAGCCATCAGCCTGTGCTAATGCTTCCTCTCCCACACTCAACCAAACCCTTGTTGTTTGTTTTTTGAATGATAAAAGCAGCACAACCCATCCCACCCGTAGTGAAACGTAGTTAACCATCGCTTGTCTTTGTTTTGTTTTTGTCCTTGCTCCTGCTGCTTTTACTTTCTCCTTCCTTCCTTCCTTCTTTCTGCATTCCCTCATTTCTTTCTCACTCATCACAATCACCCCCTCCATTCATCACTTCATCCTTCCCTTCACTTGTCCTTGTCCACCCCCCTCCCCCCCCCCCTCCACCTCTTCTTTTTTGGGTCTGAGAAGTCTCCCGTGTCCCGCCTGGCGCAGGTGTTCGAGGAGAAGCAGCGCCTGTGGGAGCGCGAGGTGGAGGAGCTCAAGCGGCTGTACGCCGCCAAGCTGCGGCAGGTCTCCCAGCATGCCCAGCGCGCCCAGCGTGGCCTCCAGCTGCAGCTCTACAAGGCCCAGCAGGAGCGCGGACGCCTGCAGCAGGAGGCAGACGCGCTCCGCACCGAGTGCCAGAGCCTCCGCAGGACAGGAGGAGGAGGAGGTGGAGGAGGAGGAGGAGGAGGAGCGCTGGAAACCAACCCTCAGCTGGAGGAGACGCAGTGGGAGGTGAGTGGAGAGGAGGAGACGGGAGGAGGAGGGGGAGGGGGAGGGACGACAGAGATGGAAGAGAGGAAGAGGAGGAAAAGGAAGCGAGGAGAATGAGGCAGAGCAGAGGAGAGGAGAGAGGGATGAAGAGAGGGATGGAGAATGAGCAGAGCAAGAGGAGAGGAGGTGAGAGGGAGAGAGTGGATGGCAGAGCAAGGCGAGAGGAGAGGAGAGAGGATGAAGAGAGGGATGGAGAGAGGGATGGAGAATGAGGCAGAGCAAGAGGAGAGAGAGCGAGAGAGAGAGAGGAGAGGAGAGAGAGGATGAGGGGAGAGAGGATGGGAGAGAGGGGAGGGGAGGAAGGAGAGGAGAGGGGAGGAGGAGGAGAGAGAGGAGAGGGAGAGGGGAGAGGGAGAGGAGAGGAGAGGGAGAGAGGGAGGAGAGGAGAGAGGGGATGGAGTAGAGAGGGGAGGAGAGAGGGCAGGAGGAGAGGAGAGGGGAGGAGAGCAAGGGGTGTTGGACTGTGTGGGATTTACAGAGAATTAACTGGATGTGTACAGGATGCAGCACTGTGCACTAGGAGGTTGCATACCAACTCTGCATACCAAGACAAAAGATTAAACAAGCTTCTAAAAAATGTGGGAATTTTTTTTGCAACTCTGCAAGTGTGTTTCTGGTGAGGAACCCTATTTGTTTATAGTCTCGCAGAAGGAATAGGAAAAGTCTATCTTTACTGACTTTTTTATATATATAATTTAATTCAGGGAGATAATATTCAAATGAAAGATGCTGAGGAGCGGGTACACCATAGCACACACACAGACACAGGTAACTACGGTAAGGAGCATCACTCATAGCTTTCCCTTCTTTCTCTCCTCTCCCCTGCAGGTGTGCCAGAAGTCAGGTGAGATCTCCCTGCTGAAGCAGCAGCTGCGCGACTCGCAGGGGGAGGGTGGCCCGCAAGCTCAGCGAGATCCTTCCAGCTCAAGACGGAGTTGCGGCAGGGTCCGCACCGACGCGCGCAACAAAGACGGCCAGGTGGAGGCGCTGCAGCTCGCCCTGCAGACCGCCGCGGCCCGGCGTAAAACCGCCGTCGCCGGCGGCAACGCCAACGCCGCCGCGCTGCCGACCACCGAGGCAACTCGGAGGAGACGCCCGGGGTCATCGGGGTCATCAGGGTCCGGCGCCACGGAGGAACCGCCTTCGGGCAGAGCTTCTGCTGAGAGGCGACAGAACGAGGCGCAGGCGACGGCCTTCGAGGCGGAGCGGCACACCTGGCAGACGGAGAAGGAGAAGGTGATCCGCTACCAGCGCGAGCTCCAGGCCAGCTACCTGGAGATGTACCACAAGAGCGAGGCCCTGGAGAGGGAGCTGCGCGAGCTCAGGGGGGGCCAGGGGGCCAGTGGAGGGGGTGGTGGGGGTGGTGGGAGCTTAGACAGGCGCATGGGTGACATGGGCAGAGATCTGATAGAGGAGGACGAGCCGCCTTCTGGTTTGCCTTGGATCGAAAGGGATCGAGTCGTCCGAGATTTGATCGTCCACTTCCTCCACCAACCCCCTCAGCCACATACTGGACTACGTTTGGGGGGGGGGGGGAAAGGGAAACAAAACTGGTGTCTAAAAATATGAAAATGACCAACTTCCACCTTAAAAAAAGAATGGGACTTTTTGTGAGACTTGTCTTCCATTCTGTCTATAAAGAATATTTGGATGTATTTTCCTTACTGTGGATTGCTAGGTTTACTTATTCCCTTTTTTTGCTGTTTGGCAAAGGAAACCAAAACATGTTCTCGCGAACTGGTCTGTGGAGTTCTTTTTGTAGGATTTGTTTGCAGCTTGTTTCGTAAAGGAAAGGAGATACCAGAGGATATAAAAAGGGACTTTGTTTTTTTTTCTATAGCATTCAAGATCATCTTGTACTGTTTGGCCTGAAGACAAGCTATGGCGTCTGTTTATAACAAAAGCTCGATCTTGTTATCTCAGCTATCTTTTCCACACAAAATGAATAGCTGTAATTAGGTCATACAAGTTCAGATAAGATCAGCCCTCACAGCTTTATAGCCTCTGAGTGATAAATACTGTCCTCAAATGTCTATGCCCCAAGCAATAGTCTAATCATACAAGTAGACCAAGAACCGGGAGAAGAAAATTTGATGTTCTTTGGTTGTTATGCGATGAGTAAAGACTGCAGATAGTGACTGTGGCCAAGTTCCTTTTTTTTTTTTTTTTAAATAAAAAAAAGATCCCCGTTTGGCTTGAACATGTGCACTCTTCTTGTGAACAAGCATGCTGCACTTTAGAGGACCTGGAGTTCTTCTCTTAAAAAACACCCCGGCGAAGAAAATGAGGAAGGAGGGTTTGGGTTACATGTGAACTTGCCCCCAACCACCCACACACCCACCCAAGAACGACAGGCATGAACTTCAGATACCACCAGCCTCCTCCTAGTTCTTCTTCACACGTTTCTCACTGTATCCCCTCCCAGCCCCCCCCCACCCCCCCCCACACACACACACACACACACACACCCCCACTGCATGTATGATATCCGGGTATCATATGACAAATCCCCAGGAATGACGTTGTGCAATGTCACAAAGCTTGTGTTTTTCAGTGAAGAATAAAATAACAAGAGGACTTATTCGCCTGGAACCAAAAAATGTCCAGTTGACTTGACGTCCTTCTGTCCTCTGCCTGAGATATCTGCTGTTTCCGTGGTTGTTGCGTCAACGGTTAAGGATAAGGAGCTGATACTGTGACTTGTGAATAACTAAAGGAACAGAAAAAAAATATTTTATGTATTGATTTAAAATTTATATTCTACTGGTTATCACAAGGTATATTGTATATAAAAACAGAAGGTTAGTTCCTATGTTGTCATAATACTACTTTCAAGTATGTTGTTGATTTTCTTGTATGGTCCATTAAAAGCTTTAAAGCAAACATTCTTATGTTGATTTTCCTCCTGAAATCGCCTATTAGTGTCCAAACTAGAAATATTAGTTTCCAAACGAATACTTAGTTATAATACTCAGCTGCAACAGTAGAGATTAGGACTGCAGTGTTGATCTTGGCAGAATCTGACGTTACGGGATAAGACTTGCGTACGTTCACAAAATATCCATACATCCCGCTAAAACTGCTAATGCTACCAAACAATCAAATAAATATGTAATACAAGCAATAAATATCCTTTTACTTGGACAGAGAACAGACTCTGATTTACATGGAATTGGAATGCATATTAGGATGGCGTTGTGCAATATCCCACTGTGTTGGGCCTTCAAAAGGTTTTTGCTAAGGAGAACAGTCAGGTCTGCTGCAGTGTACATTGAGTGTGATTGATCAGTTGAGATCAACCATTGTGGAGGGACAATGCCTTCTCTATTCTCTCCCAAGTTCACACACAAGGGAGTCTATGGAAAAGAAATCAAGGTGCCCCCCCCCCCCCCTCCATCCCCTTGCAGTGTCCCAAAGAACAATGGTGCACTTGTGAGTGATAGGGAGAGAGCTGCCAAACCCTAAGAACTCCCAGCACTCCGCTTGGGGCTTTGTTACCATTCTAATGTTCTCTCTCTCTTTCTCTCTCTCTCTCTCTCTCTCTCTCTCTCTCTCTCTCCTGCCCTCTGTTCCTCCCTAAGCTCACTTTTATTGATTGGAGTTTATAGCCCTCTTTAAAAGAAAATAGGCAGCCCTGAGGTATGGGCTTTTGGGGGGGGGGGGAGTATCCCGGGAAATAGTCTCGTCCTTGTGCCTCCTATCTCATGCTCACTGGCTTTAACTCCCCCTCCTCCACTTAGCCAGGTTCTCGCATACCACCTTGCCGACTTTGGACTTTTTGAGGTCAGAGGTCAGCCATGATAGGTCCCGGGAAAGAAACATAGGAGGGTCTCTATTTGCTCAAGGAACAGGTGTTCCCATGGAAACTGTCAAGGGAGGATTTGCGAAAGGAGAGGGGTATAGGGTAGGGTGGGGTGTTTGGCCGAGCAAGCTGCCTCCACACACACACACACACACACACAAGCAAGCAAGCAGGTGGTCCTGTAAGGATGGCTGTAAAAAGGCTTATCCAATTAGCTTGTGAAGTCGATGAGATTTATGTACATTATGTGTGCAGTTACTGCCACGCTCAAACAGCCTCTGCAGCACCCCGAGTGAACTACACACACACACGCACACACACACACACACGATGGAAGAGTCAATACAGTACTTCTCATCAGTGAGAAAGTGGCAAGTGCACAACTGACTCATCCACAGGATTCAAACATTACATAAAGCCCACACTCGATAAACCATGAGGCCTTTTACGTAAGGAAGCATGTTAAAAAAGACTGCTGTGTGGAGTTAGCGCAGGAGCGTGGGCACCATGCTCAACACACTTGTCTGTTTTTCAATTAATCTGAACAGCGCAGCCAGATTAATGGAGCACTGGCCTCAGCCGCCCTCTATGCTCAGCGTCCAGCTATTTTAAGTGAAGTGTGTTCACATGGAGGGAAGGGACCATCCCCCCAGCCAGCCGGTTATCAGACAGCCTGATAGAAAGCAGAATAGATGGGGAATACTGATATAGGCATGTTCACACTATAGCTTCACATGCTTAGTTGGCCCACACTTCAGGACATAGCAGATGAGGATGAATTGCTGGCATTTTTACAAACATGCAGTCACTGAGGCCTGTACTTGATTGATTTGTTTATTTAAGTGTCAAACACCACGGTGCCTAGCCCTCATGGGCTTATTAGACACTGCAGTAATAATTTTACTGTTATCTCCAGATAACCACGTGACATAACACAGAACCCAACATAACATAACTAAACCACTAAAAATAAGGATACATACACATAGAGATGGCTTGTCATATGGGATACAAAATACTTTGCCGCAAATACCAGGCCTTTTCTATACATTTTGCCAAAGCAAAAACATCATTTTCAAACAGCCAGCACAAAATCTCCCCTTCATATTTCAAAATATATCTGGATTTTTTAACTGAATTGATTCAAAAAGAGAGTTCCTTAAGTCGCAGTATAAAGGACAATAAAAAACAAAATGAAGTTCATCTTCCACAACCTGAAGATCACAGAATTCACACAAACGTAAGCGTTCAGGTGTACCTTTCAACCCACTTCCACTGCTAGAGGTAAGGTACTAGTTCTCAATTGAGCACAGAGGGACCTCTGCCTTCTCTTTAGATTAAGGAAAATATAAGGTTCTGTAACATAATCATTCTTAAATTAAACATAATTTCTAAGTACTATTGCAAGACTTACTAGTGTCTGTCTTTAATACATCCTCCATCCGTGTTCTACTTCAGCTTCTAAACAATTCTCCTCAGGTTACCTTGTACTGTATATACAGCTGAGAAGAAAATCATTCATACCCCTGGCAAATATTGATTTAATGTTGATTTTCTCTTGACCAATATGTTTGTTCTGACTGAAAATGACACTGCCACATGCCAATAGGTTGTAAGACAATGTGGTAGAAACATGGAATCAAAAAAATAAGCGTTTTTATCTTTTGATAAGGCTGTCTGCCAAGAGACCTGACCCAAAAGGCGGCATTGGACCATTAAACCACACAATGATCCAAAACATACAGCTAAACAGCTAAACAAGGCAAGAAATGGTTAACCGAGAACGATACCAAATTTTTAGAGTGGCCCAGCCATAGTCCAGACCTCAATCCGTCAAAAAAGTGAGCAGAAGGCCAGAGGGATAACAAATAATCGCTCTTGACACAAAACCCAGATTGCTGTTAAAAGTTCAGTCTAGAATCATTGTGGAGACATGGAGAGGCTTGGTAGGTATTATAAGAACCATTTTGAGAGCTGTGAATTTGCACACGCCATTTTTCATAAAAATGGTAAAAAAGATGAAAATGCTTTTTTTGATTTCATGCTTCTACCACATTGTCTTACAACCTTTTGACATGTGGCAGTGTCATTTTCAGTCAGAACAAACATATTGATAAAGAGAAAATCAACATTGAATCAATATTTGCCAGGGGTATGCATAATTTTGTTCTTAACTGTAAGGTATGGTGATATATATTGTTACTATAGTCTCTTTTGCACAGTAGCTTGCATATTATTCCTCACTTGTAAGTCGAGAGCCATGTGAATAAATGTAAATGTAAAACTGCCTTCATTCATCTGTGAGTCTAGTCACAAATTAGTCACTGATGTAGCCTACTACAGAGGTGCACGTAGAGTTCTGTGTGCTTTTTTAACATGACCTTGTTGCCTTCATGCACATTCTGCATGAGGCCTAAAAGCACCTCTTCTCCATCAGTAGACCAAACACCTCTTGTGCTTCTTGTACTGTACACAAATAGCTCCCTCTAGAGGTGAAAACTGGACTGTGCACAATTTTCAGTGAATAGTGAAAATGTGGATTAATTTTATGGGTCATCATAAATTTACCTCATCTTCAGTTTAATGGAAGAGGTCACGAAAAACAGGCACAAAAGAAATCAGTATAGTGTATAAAGTTTTTTATTTTTTTATTTTAAGATGCAAGTATAATATGAAACATACTGTACTATTAGAGGATAAATATTTACAATAGAAGTTGCATAACAACTGTTAGCAGAAAAAAAATGCACATTTATTATCATACAATTTTCTAAATGTCAATCGTGAGAAGTCAAGAAAAGACAGGCTGGGGCTCTGGATGCGATCTATTCAATCCGGTTCATACTTAGGGAGGCAATGGGTGATTGTCTACCAAAGTAATGAAACAATTCAGAAAAAATAAAATAAAAATGAATCAAGCGCACACAAGACCCCATGCATTCCCATGTCCTCCCTACAATCAAAGCATACCCCTCAAACAAAATCTCACGCACACACACACACATATTCACTGATGCCACTCAAGGCCAGTCCCACATTGTTTAGCTGCTGAAAAAGCAGGTGTCCAGTGCCTCTTTTGACATCGTTCTTGCCTGAGCTGCCTTAAAAGCCCATATCTAGGTCAGGGTGATGATGGATTTACCTCAAAACACCCTTTCAAAGCCTCCCACACTCTCCCTTTTCCTGGTCCACCATGACTGCTGATCAGACATTCAAGTGAAGTTCTTCAGCCAGCACTTTACGCTCAGGCTCATATCTCAATCTCCTATCATGACGATTCAAGTTTGTTTTTGGCAGAAATTGTTATTATCAAATGGTGTTGGTTACTGTCGTTTTTCCTCCAAAATCATCCATACATCTAAATTTAAAAAAGCAAGCAAACTACATCTGCCTTGCAGCAAAAGCGTTCAAATTTAAAGGGAAGAGATTTGTTCGTTTGTTTGTCGGCACACTGGTAAAAAGCCAAGAAGCATAAACAGCGAATCACCCAGAGGACAACAGGGTCTTTCCACAACAATGCCCCTCCCCTCAGGCATCAAACATCTTCAGTACAAAACTAAATTAATCAATGAGCTCCTACAAAACATTGACTGCTGTTGAACAACTAAGCAGCAAAAAAAAAAAAAAAAAAAGGGAAAAATAATCTACTCCAGAGTTCAATGCGGACAATGGTAATGGGGGTGATGTAATAAGAGATGGAAATGGCTGATCAATTAAAAATTCACCAAACTCACAACCAAACCGTATCTGGATGCGAGCGCACTGACGAGGAGCCAAGCACAACACTCCAGTGACACTTCACTGAACGTTACGACGGCTAACAGGTCACAGACACCAATTTGACTTGTTTCGTTTACATTACGTCCTAACATTCATCATCATGATCAGATCTGGAGGGCGTGCAAGTTAAAGTGAAGGTCACTCATATAAGAGTGACAAGTCCATTGACCTTGTTCATTGTGACAGACAGATGTGGTTCTCCTCCAGTTGGGTGGAGGAAAAGGTTAGGGTGGGGGGTGACCGAAAATGGACACGAAAAACAAGGAGTCCGACTGCAGGTCAGTCAGTCAGTGAGGTCATCTCATAGCATGACCAATTATTTATTTCACGCTTTGAATATATTACAAAGATGTGACTACCCATGAATGGAAAAGAAAAATTAGTCTCTCAGCACAATTCACAGTAGATTATGTTGTTGTTTTTTTTCCTTTCAAGAAAATATATGTTAAATACATACACAGAGCAAAGAAAAATGGCTTGGATCTTGGAAGTAGGCGGGAAAAAAAACAGAAACCCTAGAAAGCACAAGATCTGCCAATTCCCTGCCCTGTCACCTGTACTAATCAGTAAGTCTTCACACCGATACATGAATATATGCACTTTTATAAATCCCCCATTCACTCACTCGCACACTTGTCCACCATCCCAGTAACCTACCGGGAGAGACACTCTGAAGTTTACAATCAGTAATCCATATTTAGGGAAAAAAGAAAATCTACAGTCTTTAAACATCACCTTAGGTTTTACTGACAAGATTCACAGAGTTAACCTTCACCTTATTCAATATGCTTTGTGTGTGTGTGCACAGATCACTGAGAAAGCCCAAGCCGCATTTAATACGTGCCTCTAAATATGTCTATGCTTTTTATGTATTTATATTATATATTTATAATGATGTTTAAATATCATCTGTAAATAAACAACGGTCAAGCATAAACGTGTCGTGTTTTCACCCGAAGAATAGTTGCACGCATTCGGAATAGTTGCACGCATTCAGAATAGTTGCACGCATTCCCCCTCAAAAGTGAGCAGACAAAGAACACAGATAGGGGAAATAAAAATCAAAGTCTTGCAGACTAAGAAAAACTTAAAAATCCTGAAAGAGGAAGGAGAAGAAAAAAAAAAAAAACACCCCCCCATCCATGTTAGAGAAGAAACACACACACACACACACACACACACACACACACACACACACACACACACACACACACGAAAGTAGACCAGACAAATATTGAGGGTGTACAAATGAGTGAGTGAATGAAT
>NC_055976.1:24931478-25008978 GCF_018492685.1 Alosa sapidissima | reverse complement strand
GAAAACATACATAAAGTAAATATGAAATACCATGTTTATGTCAGCAAATGCTAGCAAACTGATTTGGGAAGTAGTTGCAACAGGAAAAGACCTTATCAAATCTCATCTGTGAGTCCTAGTTAGTGCAAGTCAAATGGGCAATTCAACTACTTCAGAACATGCCAGTGCACTGTAAACACCAACGATGTTTTCACTAAGACGTGGCTCTGACACACTTGTCCTGGGATATACTTGCTTTTAACAAAGCATAAGTGTACACATCATGACTGCCATACGTTATCCTGCATCTTGCATCCTGTGGGTCGTGCACATTCTCAAACATTAATGCAACGTGTGCTCGAGATGCAGTATTTACATGGACGTTAAGGGGCGATGGTATAGGCGCAATACGTGACTGTAAACAAGCATGCAAGATCAGTTTTATTTACAACTCCAGGTCTGAATTATGTGCTCTGCCCTCAAGTGAGGACCTCCACTAACACATGTAGGGGCCTCGTAGTAATGAAGCAAGGTTTCGTTCATGCAGCCGGTTGTGTATGCAAACGCTTCGTAGAAAAGCAATTATATCCCAGGCCTTAGGCTGTCTCAAGTCACTTTTCCCTGCCCCTCATTTTCATTTCACTGAGATACTAGTCTGGCACCTACAATACACTAACGTTTCTTGGCCAATCAGGCATGAGTGGGGTTGATGTTAGTTGCAAAATGGCTGTGGTAAACGGAAGTAGCAACGCCTACAAACTTAAAAAACATTGCAGTAGGAGGAATGTGTAAATTTATATACAGAAAGGGTAGGCCTAAATACATTGTTTTCTGACTGCCGATGCGGTTTATTATCAGTTTGTAAAGGATAGACAAAGTAGGAAGTCATAGCCATCCCTGATCAATGTGATTGAAATCACCGGTCCAGCCTAACCAAAGTTACCACAAAGTCTACGCCCGTTGAGGTGCTAGGTTTAAAAATGTTTCCCAATCGTGAAAGGCCAGACTCTCTTCACGAAGAGAAAATAAGTCGGGAGCCTGAAAACCAGGCTACTGGCCTGCAGTTTAAACATAAAAGAGCAAAGTGAACTCACTCTAGAGCGGGCCGGAGATCCTGCGTCCGCAAAGCCTCCAGGATTCGATTCAGTTCAAGAAAGGGTTGCTTCATACTCATATCGATAACCACACCAGACTCCTGCAAAACATAACAAAAATGGCACAAGAGAAAATGCCTTGAGATCAGGTAGACAATATTTGCGGACAGCGGTTGTTAAGATTTAACTTGAAAGATAGCCAGGACTGACTAACAGGTTCCTCCAAGGTATGACATGTATAAAAGGTGCTCAATCCTAAACTACTTTTGGCTAGCACTTCTAAAAGTCACGTTCTTACTGGGAGAACGCTTTAATGAGTTCTGTCTTATGTGCCCATTTGTAATGTATTTTAAGCAACACTACAGTACCTGGCATAAATCTTCAGCGACGTTGAGCATTCCTTGTCGATAGAGGTGTTCTACAATGGTTTCACTGAGGTACTTCTGTCTCTCTGGCGTATCCCACACGGTTTCAGCAACTACCGCACTCACCTCTGCATCAAAATTCTGCAAAACAAACAACAAATAGAAGGCTTCCTACTTCACAATTTTACTGTCCATCCCTTGTCCCATGGCTTAGCCATATGTGTGCAATTTCAATCATTATGACCCCTTCGCCCCCTTTTAAGCTTTTTAAGCCATAATTCCCAACTAAAATATGAAAGAAATATCCTAGAGTACATACTATTCATCCAGTCTAGAAAAGGCCATTTCATCTGAGGTGTCTGAGGTGTAGTTATACACCTTGTCCTTGCCGCCCCCCCCCCCCCCCCCCCCTCCCCCGCCACCCAGAAAAAAAATAAAACAAATAAATACTCACCCTATCAATAGCCTTGCCCACTTTGGACACACTGCCATGTATGTCCTTGTGTTTAGACGCCAGCATCTGCACTGTCTCTTTGATTTCCTTGCAGCATTGGGTCATTGTTTGAGAAAAGACGGACAAGTCTGCATCTTGCACACCTGAAAGATCGAATCAGAAGTTAAATCACAACAGGTAAACTTTACAAGTATAATACAGGCTCACAATCCATATTCTTATTGAATGTTATTCTTATTATATAATAAGTATGAACTTATTTCAAGACATAGAACATTATTCTGAGGGTGGAAATTGTCAGCCCCCATATTTTTCCAACTCAAGTTTCCCCTCTACCAGATGAAACACTGGCTGTACATCATTGCATAGCCAAGTTTAAGTCTTTCTTCTCGCGGTATCTCTGTCCATTAACATCAAGGCCTTACCAAAGGCGACCAGCTGACTGCGCAGCTCGCAGACGTTCCTCAGCAACTCGTCCAGACGCTCCTCGGACTGGTGGCTGTACGTCATGAAGCGGTGGAGAACCTTCTCCAGCTCCCGCTCAACGCAGGCACACTGCTCCATCACGCTAAGGCAGGCCACACATTCACACTGCTCATCCACCTAAAACACAGGGTGTGTACATCAATTGCATCATCAATATGGGACAGGTGCATACAGCATACTACATACTATACATACTATATGACAGAGGTGGGATTTACAACACGTGATAAGACAACCACTATCTATAAAATATACAAGCCCTGCATTCATAAGCTACACAATGTAGTCAACACTTATTCAACTTGGGTAAACTAACATGATAACAGATTAGGTCTGACACCCTCACAACTTTAAAATGATTTGAAGAGGTTGAAAAACAACTTTACTTTTTATGCTACAGTGGTTCTGAATGCCTTCACTTAAATTTGCAATAAGATGATGGAAACAAAACTTGACTAGACCACTGACAAACCTCTTTTTTGCTTGCATAGGGATTTTCAGTAGGCCTATGGAAACCACACCAGCTGTAATGTGTTTATGATTAGTTTTAACTCGTGTTGCGGTCATGTTCTTACAAGACGTGCATTTCTGCCTTGCCAACTGGACTGAACAAGTCTCCTAGTCGCACAGAAACTCATTGTTTACTAGAGAACATGGCTTGCAAGTAACATTACACAAACATGCTGTCACCTAGTTGGACACATTTAGATCACCATCTACTAAAGTCTTTTAAAAATAACTAACAAGTTATCATGTGTTAACAGCGCAATGTTCTTAGAAACCTCTCCATTTATGGCGCTGGCAACTTATCCCAAGTCTCAAAAAAACATACCAATGTATTCAATGTAACGTTAGCTCAAACAGCTAGCTAGGCCCAGAAGGCATGTCATAGAACAAACTGAATCGACACACTGCTAGCTTGGGCTAAACCATCTTAATTACTCTATTAGAGAGCAACTGCAAGAATTTGACAAACATATTTCTGACCGTATTTCACATCGGTATTGTGAAACTATTAATAAACTCTTGAAAGAAGAACTAGCCAAATATATTAAACTATCCGCAATGAATTGGCTAGCGCGCTAGCTATGTCAGGACAAAATATTAGCTAGCAACGCAGGCTAACGCTAGGTTTTAATCAGACAGCATAAACACAGATAAGCACAGGCTAAGACATTTACTGAGCGACATACATTGCCTATACATTGATGCAACATATGAGTTTAATATACTGTATCGTACGTAAACACGAGGGAGTACAGCTAAAAATGATTCCACAATTCCCCAAAGTGAGTGTAAACAATATAGCTGCTAAGTAAATACAGGGAGCATTGCTACAAACCTAACCAGTAAGGTCCAAGGCTAACTGCATTCAGAATATACCTAGCAGATAGCAGAGCTAAAACCATCAAGCACAGGGAAGCGAACAAGCTGGCTAGCTAGGTCCGTGATGTGAAATAATTTAAGCCACTGTCTAAATATATGACTAATGCTTCGAATTGTTCGAGTTTAAAATGGGAGCAACTCTCTTTATTCCGAATGACATACTGTACACTTAATTTTAACTGAAAACAAAACAAAACACAATGTACTTGCCTGTTGTGACAGCACCTCTCCACCAGACGTCCCTCGAAGCTATGCGAATTTGTCCTTTACTCTCCTTTTGGGGTTTAGAGGCAGGGGAGCCCTCCAAATATTAGTTACAATGCTGCCACCTACTGTAAAGGATGGAAATGAAGGTTTCATGATAAAGTTTTAAGTGTTCCATTGTTCCATCCATGTTGTAAGCCTGTGTACTCTCAAAGACCTCTCCAGATTGTCCAGGAGAGATGCATAATGAAACAAAAAAACAAAACAAACTAGAATGTTATCGGTCCATAAAATCTAAATATGAATTAAAAGAATATCTCTCTACTGTCAGAGATATAAAGCAGAGACAGATCCTGACTAAATACAGACTCAGTGACCACAGCCTAGCCACAGAAAAAGGCAGACTAAGAAAGTCATGGTTGCCAAGAGAGCAAAGAGTCTGTGGTCACTGTACGACAGGTGAGGTTGAGACGGAGGTGCACTTTCTTCTTCAATGTAAGAAATATGAACTAATTAGAGATACCTACTTCGATAAATTTACCAACCTAATCCCGGAGTTCCGAAACCTGGGAGAACTGGAAGTACTGCCTGTCTTACTTGGACAGCAAGGACAGACAGCAGCTCTTGCTGCTAAATATGTCACTGAATGCCATAGAGCGAGGGACAGTGATTAGACACCATACACACTATACACATGAAATACCTACCATTTTCAGCACAAACACACACACACACACACACACACCCACACGTTTATATGTATAAACGTCTTATCTATCGTATGTTCTGTATTGTATTGTTTGATGTCCTGCTTTGGCAATGCAAAGAAATATTTGTCATGCCAATAAAGCTACCTTGAATTGAATTGAATTGGTGACAATGTTGGACGTCTTAAGCACGTCGGCTTTAGTGCTAAAATAGGGTTTTACTGTAAGCAGATAATTAACATGCAAGGTCAGAAGATGGTGGCTGGTAAGTAAATAAATAAATAAACAAATACATAGATAAGTAGATAGAAAGCCTAGATAGATAGGTAGATATCTACCTACATATATACATACAGTACACATACATACATACTGTGCATAGCCTTCATACGAACATACATGCATATATGTTTATGTTTGTTTCTTGGCAGACACTTTTGTCTAAAGCCACTTACAATAAAGTTACATAAAAACAGTAGGCCTATAGGCTAACCATTGGTCTTTTGACGTTTTGACATTTTTCATCACTAGATGAAAACTACTATTACTACAGACTACTGATGTGATATGTTTGTATACTTCTAATAAAATTATTGAATAAATTATATTATTACTTGTGAAATGATAAATAATATTATGGTTGTTAGGCTGTTATGTTCTTGGTATTATGCTTGTATTTCGATAGGCCTATTAGTGCGTATGTGCGCTGTTGTGCACAATGTTTGTATACGTTTACCATCTCCAGGGATAGTGGGGGTCACAAGTCATGGCACTGTTATTTTGGGGGTCGCGGGCTGAACAGTTTGGGAACCTCTGGCCTAACATACAAGGTCAGACAATGGTGATAAATGCAAAAAAGACACCGGAGTAAATATCCCTCTGATGCATTAATGAGGTAAAAAGACAACAGGCTGCATATAGGCCGAACCCCCACAACAGAGTGTCTGTGTTGTCCACATACTGATCTACAGTACACAGGGTCACTGGATTAAAGTCATTTAAATATGTTGGGTTTATGCTCCCTTGCTGTTTTTCTCAGGACTGTCTACGAATGATGACCATTTCTGCAGGCAGTGTAGATAAGCACAACAATCTAGTTTAAGTTAAACCTGAAAGACAAGGAAGGCGGCTCAGCCTCAGATGTTGACAGGCTAGGTTTAGTCGGTCAGGCCTTTCCAGACCTAAGCCTTGTGCTCACTGCGTGAGAGTAGGACCTCTGGCTATGGACTGTGGTCAGATTTGTGAGAGAGACCGTTGCCCTCTAGCTCAAGGTCCATCTTAAGTAAGCTCTTCTTTTGTGCGTTGCAGCAAATATCATGTGCGTCAGTGCCAGAGTCCTCTTGCCTCATCACATTTTGACTGTGCATTTGATTGAGCATTGTGTTTGTTGAACTTATTGATGTGCCATCCCCACTATTGTTAGTCCAAATCAATCCTTTGTCTTCTTGACATCTTTAGCAGATGCATGTAGGCTAATCTTTTAGGATTTGTGCTAGGGTATTTTTTGTCTGTACAGTATATTCCTTTGGACTAGCTTTGTTTTTCTGCATTAGGGATTTAAAGTTAAGCATTTGCTGCAAAAGCTTTTTCCATAATTAGGAAAATAAAGTAATTTTAATTTGATGTGTTTTAATATTGCATCATAGGCTAAAAAAGTATTGGCACTGAGGCCTAATCCATGGGCCTAACTCCATGAGGAACAGGAAGGCAAGGAGAGAAAAAAGGCATTTAACAGGTTAAACCATATAGAGATAAGATCGTGTAAATCTCATATCAAGTACAAATGTAGGTCCTATTCACTTCGAAGATGATAAATCACAAGACACAATAAATTTATCTTACTGTAAAATGGCCTACATGCATGCAGAAGACCACAAAGAAGCAATTCAGGAATGAACACACTGGTTAGAAATCAACTTCTTTTTGCAGAACATCTGTAATATGATATTTTACCAACTCTTTTCAATCTGGGTGGTGGGGGCAATGAAGATGTACAAGTAAGCTATGGATCGCACCACAAAGGCTCTGAAATAATTATGTTTAACAACCTGTCAATTCCATAAATTGACATGTTTTAGTCCTTTTAGCATAGAATCGCCTTGAGTGAAATATCTGTGGTGACCAGAGGAACTCGCTTGATAAGTTTTGACCACATTATCTGCATCATTGTACCACAAAACACATGCTGATATGAATACAGTGTGGTCTCTGTTTCCATCGGTGGGGATGTTTGGGGTCAATTTTTTTTATTTTGGACAAGATACAAAGTTCACACAAACTCGGGCGTGATGGATATCACACCCCTCGTTTCGCTCTGGTATCCAATCATATTACTGGACCTGGCGCACGCCCGTGCCACATCATTCCTTGTTGTCGCCATCCGGTGGGATGCATATAAATACGTCGCACTATCACTCGCTCAGTCCCAGTCGGTTAATTGTGGCATAAGTAGGGGAAGACACCTACCTGTTCAGTAACTTTGGTCAAAGGTACCCATTTTCCACCGAAACTCAAGTAAGGGCTTCTTCCTATCATGTGTTGTCTTGTTGAAAGAAAGTTGTTTTTGTGCGTTGATGTTTGCTCTTGATCTATCAATCTAATGTGAAATTCGATGTATGGATGTATGCAGCAAGATTCATAACTGGAAAGCCCGTGGCTAACTTGGCTAACTCGTGCTTAGAATTCCCACGTTAACTGATATGCGAGAGGTATATTGGATTTTAAGAAATTTGTGAAAACAGTCGTGCATCTAATACTTTTATAATGCTTAATTGGAATATAAACTTATTTAGCTGACTGAATGGCTCCAGGTTTTTATATGAATTTCGTTTTCCTTGTGAGCTTGTTCTTTGAGTAGCATATAACCTGAAGCCAGATAGGGAAGTTTTTTTCGAGTATTGAATTGCATCTCCGTGTGCGTACGTGGGCGTAGGCCTCTCGTGCAACAACTACCTGCCATATTGCATTCTCAGGATTCTCGACGCGTACACTTATCAGTCTTTGTTAGGCTTGGATATATATTCTGCCTCTTGCATGGACGATAAGGCGCTGTGCAATTGGCCTTCAGTCTTGAGCGCCCTCTCTGAACTGTGGTGTCATTTACTGAGAGGGTAGCGAAAAATTATCAACCAATGGATTGAAGTTCAACTGAAGAGACAAGCCAAATATTTACAAACTGCAGAGAAGAGGGGTGCGGGGCGTGTAGGGCAGAGGTCACCGTGAATGAGTACTAGACACAATGCAGATCTATAGGCGTTTGGGCGTGCATGCAGGTGAGATTGGATTTCCAGTGTTGATCACTGACCGCTCCATGTCTTCCACAGGATGACTCATCAGTACCCATCCCTCTCTCCGGAGCAAAAGAAGGAGCTGGCTTCCATTGCTCAGCGGATTGTAGCTCCTGGAAAGGGCATCCTTGCTGCTGATGAGTCCACAGGTAAGGGCATCGACCAGCTATTGGGCCTCTTGGGTGTTTGCCATTACCTAATTTACATTTTAGTGGTCCTTGCTTATTTCTGTCGGGGAATTGTATTTGTGTTATCGCAGTTGTGCTAATGCTGTAATCTCTTGGTCCACTCACTTTTTTTAAAATTTGTATTGTCCTAGGTACCATGGGCAAGCGTCTTCAGAAGATCAACGTGGAGAACACAGAGGAGAACCGACGCTACTTCCGTGACCTCCTCTTCTCCGTTGACCCATCTATCTCTCAGTGTGTGGGTGGGGTCATCTTCTTCCATGAAACGTTGTACCAGAAGTCTGACAAGGGTGTCCTCTTTCCTCAGGTCATCAAAGATAAAGGCATCGTTGTTGGCATCAAGGTAGACACCCCTACTGCTACACACTATTTGACTTTCATATTCTTTTTAAAATGTTTTTTTCTTTAATTAGTTTGACATTAGTTAGACATCACAACTTCATTCATAACTACAGGTAGACAAAGGCACAGCAGGTTTGAATGGAACAGACGGAGAGACAACCACACAAGGTGAGCCTTTTCGGTCATGTCTTGCAATCTTTGCAGTACACAGAATCATGATTTCTAGACCCAACATGTCGTGATGCAAATGGGTTTTTTACCCCGTCAGGACTTGACGGTCTGGGTGAACGTTGCGCTCAGTACAAGAAAGATGGCGCAGACTTCGCCAAGTGGCGCTGCGTACTCAAGATCTCAAACGGCTGCCCATCTGCTCTCAGCATCGCTGAGAATGCCAATGTCCTCGCCAGATACGCCAGCATCTGCCAACAGGTCTGTCTCTAGGTTTTTTTTGTTTGTTCCTTTTGCCAACATGAATTCTTTGACCTCATAACTTGTCATTCATATTTAAAGTACTGAGTGAGGTGTTTTTAATGAAATGCTTATCAATTCAAGTATTATTATTTAGCGTGACTAGGTCTTGGGTCACTGTTACTCAGTTACTCAATAGATTTATGTGATGCATAGTGCATGTTGGTGACTTTTTTTTTTTTGCTCCTTTTAGAACGGTCTTGTGCCCATTGTGGAGCCAGAGATCCTGCCTGACGGTGACCACGATCTGCAGAGGTGCCAGTATGTCACAGAGAAGGTAAGCTTGCCCTTGCAGGAGATGATTACTGATTAACCACTGATAAAATTGTAATGAAGAGCCAGTAAATGGGATGGGAAGATACGATCAACTTAGTACTGATTACATTATCAATTGTTTGCATGGATGGTAAGGATAAAAATTGTACTGTTGAGGAAATGTTAGAGGCCAAAAAATTGGTTAAGATGGGATCAGCTAAGTGCTGATTCTTGTTAATTGTTAGCCTGGATTGTATTTTGACTTTATTCACTATGTGTTCCTCAGGTTCTGGCTGCTGTGTACAAGGCCCTGTCAGACCACCATGTGTACCTGGAGGGCACCCTGCTCAAGCCCAACATGGTCATGCCCGGACACTCCTGCCCCAAGAAGTTCACGCCACAGGAAGTTGCCATGGCAACAGTCACTGCCCTCAGACGCACTGTTCCTGCTGCTGTGCCTGGTGGGTAGCATGGCGATGGCCGTCCTCAAACTGCACTTTAACCTGCTGGGGCGAGTTTTATGGCAGTGGAGATAAAGGGGTTTGCTGATTTTTGTAACGACCTGCCTTGCAATATAATGAGGTGATTCTCCTGGACGGCAAAGCCAATCAGAACCCTAAACGTCAAGTTATATGACTACGATCAGAGGATGGAAAACCAGACATCATTGTCAGGCAAGGTTTAAGCTTTAGAATGGGTGTAATTAATCACCCCCGTCACTGGTCGGCCTTGATTACCTGCAGCATAAAGATGGCTTTGTCAGTTTGATAAGTAGTACGACTCCACATTTATTTATCTGGTGATCTGAGGATTCACTCAACATTTGGTTGGAGTCTAGTTGTGATCACCCCCCCCCCCATCCTGTCCACAATTTGTCCAAGGCCAGCCATTGGATTCCAAAGCCAGACATTGGATGTTTGTTTATTTAGTTCAGTCCTCATTTGTGCCCTCTTTGTGTCTTCTGCAGGCATCTGCTTCCTGTCAGGAGGCCAGAGCGAGGAGGAGGCCTCCGTCCACCTGAGCGCCATCAACCAGGTGCCCCTGGACCGGCCCTGGAAGCTGACCTTCTCCTACGGCCGCGCCCTCCAGGCCTCCGCCCTCGCAGCCTGGAAGGGCCAGGCTGCAAACAAGCAGGCCGCACAGGATGCCTTCACCTCCCGCGCCAAGGTGAGCTCGCAGGAACAGCAAAGAAATGACCAGAGGCTTGAATGGAAACAAGTCATTTAATGAACACTGTCTTGTGTGTGTGTGTGTGTGTATAAGCTATTACGTGTGGGAGCACTGAGCGAACCCACCAATGTTTGTGCTTAAGATCTTGCTCATGGTGCTAAAATGACATAGTTTTTTGTCTCATTATTTATTAGATTTTAGAGTTTGTACTTTATCCACCATTTAAAAGATGGACTTGAGCAGGTTATGACCCCTTAAGTCTAATTTTCACTGGAGATGGTCTTTAAATTGGGAGGCCAATGAATGTATAATCTCCTGTAGTACAGCCATTTTAGTTTAATTTGCAGCATCCTTGTAGGCTCACAATTTGGTAGAATAGACACTGCTTTTGCCGTTCCTAAATATCTGCCTTTCAAAAGTTCTATGCATGAGAAATGATGGGTTTTAAATCCTTCAAAATGCTTTTGTTTCTGAATAAAAGGCTTTGTGTCCCTTTCAGATTAACGGACTAGCCTCAAAGGGCGAGTACAAGCCCTCGGGCCAGGCTGACCAGTCTTCCACGCAGTCCCTCTACACAGCCAGCTACGTCTACTAAACTATTGCACCATACTTGATTCACTGGATTGCAGCTAGGTTTACAAGCCTGGTGAACAGCGAAATGTGAACCAACCTCTGCCCACATACCCCCCCATCCCTAAACAAAAAGAGAAACGAATAATAAAAAATAAAAAAAACTTTTCTATCCCATCTTTGTCTCATTACATGCACTATCAAAAAAATACTTTTAAACACCCATTTGTATTAATGTATTTATTCTGCTGTTCTTTCCACATTGATATGGCGGTGAAAACAACATGTTTCTGAGATCTTTGAAGAAAAAAAATAAAATTATCAAATATTTTTGACTGCCATATTTACTAAATAGCCAAATGTGTCCGTCTCCTTTGGGGAAAACCGGAACCAAGCAGTGTTAATCATCAGTTATAAATTCCTGAAGATGAGTAAGATTTATTCCAGCCCAGCTTCCAGGCTTTCCTTGTAGAGCTGATATAAGTGGCTGTTGGTAAACTTTTCAGTGAAGAGCGGGTGGAACAGCATCAGGATGTCTGTTAGATGGTGTTTCTTTGCCTCATCAACTGCGGTCCAACCCCACACATCAAGCTCCTATGAAGGAAAAAGGTAGCTGTGTGGGGGTATATATTTTAGGCCAATGTTAATATCTTCCTCTGCTCTCTCTGTGATCTACATTTTACATTTGTTTTTTTTAAATATTACATTTTATAATCTTTACCTCAACAAAACAATCCCATGCTCCGTTTGCTTTACTGTCTGCGTCTTCATTTCCTCCGTCCATTATGAGTGCATTTCAACTAATGGCCACCTTACATCAAACAACTTTGACAAGATTTGGGAAAGATTCTTGAAAGATTGTAGTCTTTACTAATGCCTCCCATTCAAGCTTTACTCAAAAGAATCTTTCCCAAATCTTGGCAAATTTGTTTGGTGTAAGGTGGCCATTAGTTTACTGCTCTCCACTGCTGCCTGATTGCTAGCCCAAACAGAACAAACTCCTAATTTTGTCATTCAACTGGACAACCATACACTAGTTTGGTCAAGCGAATTCTGCCTAATACACAATTTCCAGCTTAACAAGCATAATAAATAGATGCATTTTTCCTAAACTTTATTTAAAATACTTTTCACAGTCCACAACAGCAACACCTCCCAGGTAACGTCCCTAAACATGAAGCATTTATTGATGCCAATATTTGGGGCAGCCGTGGCCTACTGGTTAGCGCTTCGGACTTGTAACCGGAGGGTTGCCGGTTCGACCAGTAGGCCACGGCTGAAGTGCCCTTGAGCAAGGCACTTAACCCCTCACTGCTCCCCGAGCGCCGCTGTTGTTGCAGGCAGCTCACTGCGCCGGGATTAGTGTGTGCTTCACCTCACTGTGTGTTCACTGTGTGCTGAGTGTGTTTCACTAATTCACGGATTGGGATAAATGCAGAGACCAAATTTCCCTCACAGGATCAAAAGAGTATATATACTATACTTATATACTATATGTGTTGTTCCCCCAAAAAGCAAATGCAGGAGGAGAGCAAATTTATGAGTGTGTTGAGACTAAGCTCCAATTCAATCTTCAGGTTCTTTTAGGCAAGTTCCTCCTCTCAGTGGCAACGCTTTTTGGGCACTCATCGGGCATCCTATTCAGCAGAAATGCGCGTGCGCAAGGCTTCATGACACCAATTTTGCTCCAGCGGTGAGTTCGCAACACATGATTGGCACGATGTCTTCACAACACACCATATGATTGGCTCAATGTATTCACATCACACCACATGATTGGCTCAATGTATTCACATGTCGACGTTTTGCCGAGGAAGGGGTAGGATATGTGTAGACAACGGCCATATTGGCATTACAAACTAACCCCATGCATTTCTATGGAGGATTTTTTGAGTGCTGTGTCTCCTCATTAGAAAGTCTCTGCTTCAGGTGTGTATCTATCACATGACATACCAGAGGGGTAGCTCCATACTCCAGCAGTTTGGACACCATGCCTGGGTCCCTGTTCCGGACTGCTGTGTGCATGGCCGTCCTCCCGTTATAATCAGCCTGGTCCATATCCACGCCGGCATGGTGCCAGGCCTTCAGCATCAAATAGTCCCTGTCGAGAACAGCCCTGTGGGAACAGCATTGAGTTGAAATTAAGATGATTTATATTGCACATTATCATACTCAGTGATGATCATTCAATGGCCTATGCATTTCATGCACCAGACACCATAACAAATTGTAACACAAGTGATCAATTACACCGTAACACAAGGACAATAGAACAAACAGTATACAGACTTTAGACCCCTCTTAAACGACCCAAAACTACCACAGGAACGGAGAACACTGGGCAACTCATTCCACCAACATAGAACCACTGTGGAAAAGAGACTTGAATTAGACCTAGTGTTTATGACTGGTCGACACAACAGACGCTCATCAGAACCACAGTGGGCAGTTGGGGATGCACGTCTTGATTATTGAATTAAAATAACTAGGAGCAGATCCAGTCAGTGTCCTATAGGCCAAAGTGAAAGATTTAAATTTAATTCTGGCTACTATAGGGAGCCAATGGAGAGTAACTAGGAGAGGAGTTAGATGTGTCCTCATTGGCTGATTGAAGACTAGGCGTGCTCCAGCATTCTGAATCAGCTGTAGTGATCTTATTACACAAGCGGGTAAGCCAGCTAATAGTGAATTACAATAGTCCAGCTTGGAGATGACTATGGTCTGAACAAGAAGTTGTGTGGAATCTTGTGTCAGATAAGGTCTGATCTTCCTAATGTTGTAAAGCATAAACCGACATGATTTACAATCCTATAATTAGACTGGGGAATAAAATGGCCCATTTTAGCAGATATCTAGCACTCCTCATGCTTCTCTGGCACTCACATGAATAATTAAGTGTGCTTTGCACTGATTGGCTGCCTTGCAGTCAAAGACCACTCACAACAGGCTCCAGCAACTTCTACCTGCATCTCCAACCCGAAGTGGTAAGGTAACGTGGAGGGGGGCTGTGCTCAGAGAGATGGTGTGGAGGGGAGCTGTGTTCAGAGAGATGGTGTGGTAATGTAACGTGGAGGGGAACGGTGATCAGAGGGATGGTTTGCGTCGCAGGCTGTATTTCTTCAGATTCGTTTTTTTAAGAGGTAGGTGCCCTCTGATTGTTGTTTTCCTCAGCTACAGCACAGATTATGTAGGATGGACACCATGGATATATCTTATCAAAGTCCAAGATTGCCTATTAAGGAGGGAAAAAGTGGGTTTCTGGTTCATGGTAACTTTGTGGTCATGCACTGAACTCTCCTTATTCAACATGGTCAACAGCTTTACATTCTAAATCTCATTTTCATTCTAAATCTCATTTCCATTCTAAACCTCATTTTCAAAAAAGTTTGGATGCTGTGTGCAATGTAAATAAAAACAGAATATGATAATCTGCAATTCTTGTAAACCTACCGTATATTTAATAGCAAAAAGGACATAGATTACATAGCAAATGTTGAAACTAAGTAATTATACTATTTAAAAAAAAAAATAGACTCGTTTTGAATTTGATGCCAACTAAACATCACAAAACAGTTGGGATGGGACCAACAAAAGGCTGCAAAAGTTCTATAAAGCTAAAGAAATCACAAGGAGGGACATTTGACAACTAATAAGGTTAAAGTGTAATTCCAGCGAAAATTGACCCAAGGGTGTTTTTCTGCATTAAAACACAATCAAATCAGCCGTGGAGACAGTATTTTTTGTTGATCAACCACTACAGAGCTTGCTCCGGTATACGCTATAGCCCCAAATTGCAAACAGTGGATTAGCTAAGGGCCATGAGCGAAACGCTTCCCAAATAGCATTTTTTTTAACCAGTAATATTGTTCAAAACAGCATCAAACCTCGTCAGTAGCTTGCTCAAGGTCCCTACACATAAAACGAAGCACCAACAACATAGTTAACAAACCCGGAGTTTATTACAGATAACATAATGTCCCAATTTTTTGGAAATGGGGTTGTTTGTCCAACGTAAGCCAATGGAAAATCATGGCGTGTTTCTTTTAAATTGGGTAAAAGTTGGGGCAGATCTGATCAACCATAGCATGTGTGTGAAAACACTCTCAGACAATTGTGTCTAATTTTTTAACAGATATTTCCAGAACAATACCCTTGAAATTAAAGTGAGTCTCTGGTGCATACGACATGTTAGCATAATGACTTGTTAAGCTCAAGGAGTACTGACTTGTTAAGCTCCATGCCGATCCTTACAGAGTCCAAGTATATAGATCCCCCAAACTTCTGCAACTGCATCACAGTATCAAGGTGCCTGAGACAAAAAAAAGACATTTATCATCAATTTAGCAGACACTGTTGTCCAAAGTAACTTGCGTCAACTGTATTACAAGGGATTACATTGTTCCCAGAGAAACTTGGTGTTAAATTACTTGCTCAAGGGCACAATGGATGCCAGGAATTGTACCCACAACTTTCAGGCTACTGCACGGTAGCCCAGCCCCTTAACCACTACACCATCACCACCACCTTTACAGGAAAGGGTTTCTGGCTATGTCAACAACGTGCTGATACTCCTTGTTTCAATAATTATAGTACTGTTATCAAAATTCTCAGACTGAGGAAGGCAGTCACCCATCCATGTAACTTTTTTTTTGTTGAAAACCATGTATCATCATGTCTGTTCCATCTATCTATTACATCAATATTAATACACAGCTGCACACCCTGATTAACCTTTTTTTGATGGCGAGGGTCATCGGGGTATTTCCATTGCGGTCACTGAGATTACAGGACGCTCCTTTGGAAAGGAGGTACTTTAACATCCCGACGTTTCCCTTTTCACAGGCCCTGTGAATAGGTGAGGAGCCATCATAGCCTGCAGTGTCAATGTCCACCTGGGAGCATTAAATTTATGCACTGTAATGACTATCAACAATAGATGACAGAGGGTGAAATGTACCCATGCACAAATACAAAAACATTCTTACCCTCTCTAGAAGTTCCTGCAAGCTTACGAAGTCATTGATTTCTACACATTCGCAAGCAAAGGCTATTATCAGTTTAGGAATAATGTCACCCTTGACCTGAAAGACAATTAAAACAGTCACTAGGCTATTATTAGCATTTCTATGTACATGATGCAGTGGGAAGTAAAATATACTTATAGTATTTTTCATGACAATCACCTCAGGATTATTTTTCTTCAGCCAGTTCAATTTAAGTAATTCACCCAGCCAGAACAGAAAATCCCTGTTTCTGGTCTTTGCACCCAAGACCTGTATATTTGTGACGAACACCAGTGGGTCGTTTTCCATGGCTAAAAGAATATCCAAAGACAAAGTGATCTCATTTTGGTAGACACCTTTTGGTATATCAGGTGCTATGAATTTCAATGAATTCATTAGGTTATGCAATGCACCAGACAGGTATTTATGGGTTAACACGTTTTTGATACAAGTTTACATGTTATCAACTATTGTGTGTTCTGTTATTATATGTCTCAAATGTGTTGTGTGTTTTTACATTTGCAGGGACATAATAATACAATTGAACTTGAACCTGAGAAGGTTTCTATGACACTAGCAACTTTAGATTGTAGCTTCTAGCTAAGCAACGTTAGTTGCTAACATTAGAACACATTTATAGCTAACGTTACATTAGTAGTTTAATGCAAAGATATTAGAGCAGAGCACTCTATAATCTTTGGTTTAACGTTAGCATGATCAATATAAGTAATAGTCTAAAGTAATTTAACAATGATTGTGTATGTTTAACCCAGCCACTAACGAGTAATATCTAAAGTGTGGACTATCTAGCCATGAAATAAATATTGTCACCAGAAAGTTTAGCCTGTTAGTTAGCACTAACTAACAGTTACCAGGGAGTGTCTAATAAGAGCCATTAGACCTGACCAATGTTACCTCAGATAATTAGCTGTCCTCCTGTATCCTCATTGATGTGTGAATGTTTTTAACTCACCTCCAGATGTGAATTTTGGAAGACAGTGAGATAACAAAGATCTGTTTGATGATCGCAGTCGGACTAGCCCTCTGGCCCCACCCTACTCTAGTACCGGAGATTCTAGAACGCCCATCCTTGACAGAAGATGAGATGTTGACACCGCCCTTTGCCCTCTGCTTTCCTCAGCTACAGCACAGATTAAGTAGGATGGACTGGACACCATGGATATATCTCTTATCTCTTATTATATATCTTCCAATATATTATTGGTTACACAGCAGATCATATGAGCATTTACAGATAAAACAGAATTCAGCTCTTTTTTCACCTTCTTTACATTTTATTTTTTAATTTTAATTGTTTGTCCTCTCCCAATGCTCATTTCAGGAACAGGTACCATTTTGATCTCACGAGTAGCCCAACATAAATGTCAGCGTCATGGATTTCTTCTGATGTCATATCATGTCCATCATGGCCTAGCTCCGATCGTGCACAACTACATATCCCAGAGACCCTGAAAACGGAAGTCTAAGCTTGTCCATGGAAAGAGAGAAGTTGAAAAGGCAGTATCGAAACCGTAAATGTGAGAAACGCCTGAATTTCGAGGTTGTCTGGGATTATTATAAACAGTTTCAGGTATGTGACTAAGGACTGTAGTTTTTAAGGTATTATACAAGATACATTTATGCAACCGAGGACCGCAGCTGTGATCATTATTAAGTGCTAATGTTAACATTACCCACCGTTTCACGCATAGGTTAGCTACTTAGCCAGCTAAAGTGTTAGCCTTTTAAATTGCTTGTCGATCACAAAATTTCAGTATTAACTACGACTTTGACAGATGGATAAGATTACCAAGCCGCCTTGCTTAAAACTAATTATGTTAGAGGGTAAAGTTATTGGGGGGGTTGACACCCGGCGGATGGATGGGTAACGGTAACGATGGATGACATGACTGTTTACATTCACGGTAAAACGTTTCCCATCATATGGATGTTCCTCGACGCCGTTATTAGTTAAGTCAAATATTATATATGTATATTAGTTTGTTGTTTGTATTCGTAGTGCCACCCGTCCATGCTGTTTGCTCCAGTATTTTGTCGTTGAATGACGGTCTTTGCCTACATGTAGACTGGATTCATCTTCTTGTTTTGGTCAAGCCTTGTGAACACGCACAGATTGTTCTATGAGGTCATCACTGTTTTTCAACTTTGTGGTTAAGTTTGGCGTAAGATCTTGATGAAAATCTATTTTGGCCTAAAATATTGTCAATCATTAGAAATAAAACTGAAAGCACGCGAAACACTTTTGGAGAACGCGAACACTATAGCTCGGGTGTTTATTTTCTGTTGTGTGTCTCATTCAACAGGCCAGGGTAGGATCTCCCTTCATCCATCTCTTTGATTGTTGCTATGGCAATTCTATTTGCTGTGGTAGCTCGAGGCACCACCATCCTTGCCAAGCATGCATGGTGTGGTGGAAACTTCCTTGAGGTGACTGAGCAGATCCTGGCCAAAATCCCCTCCGAAAACAACAAACTTACCTATTCACATGGCAGGTATGGAGCAGGCATTGAGCTGATATATGTCTACATTCTCCACCAGTTCATCTTGCTTTTATCCAAAGTGTGGTGTTCACAATGGACGGTCAAGAACACTAGAACTTTTAGGTAACAACCTTTTTTTTTTTTCACTTTTCAGCTATCTCTTCCATTACATCTGTCACGACAGAATCATCTACCTGTGCATCACTGATGATGTAAGTATGGATGTTTTTTAGATTTTAACATTACAGTTATTGATATAAAATGTGCCGTTACATGAAAAAAAGGAAAAGTTTATCACTAGCTTACAGATTGCAGTCTTTGAAACCCACATGCACCAGTGAATGTCTATGCTCTGTACATTGCGCTTAATGAAAGGACTGGGTATGTAAAAAAACATATGATTTCATCTCATATAGGACTTCGAACGATCACGAGCCTTTAGCTTCCTCACTGAGGTGAAGAAGCGCTTTCAGACCACCTATGGCTCTCGGGCGCAGACGGCCCTACCGTACGCCATGAACAGCGAGTTCTCCAGCACTCTGGCTGCACAGATGGTGAGCCCCTTGTCCAGACACACTCTTCATCTTTACTACAGAGCTCCTTTCTTTGTTCCGTGCCTTCCTACGTGTCTGTCTAATCAAATATAAAGAACTTATAAAAAAAAAAAAAAAGACATAAGAAATCGAAGATGTAAAACAGCCATAACTGCCTCTCCAAATGGGTAAAACGGCAGCGTGCATTGGATGAAGGACTGATTTGTTGGTGCACCGTATTATAATAATGTCTCACATGACATTGTTTAGGATAGCCTCTACTGATGTATGAAGTACTTATGGTACACACGTGCTGACCAGTTACTACTAGAGAGCATTTCTAATGGGTGTGTGTGTTAAAGGTTTCCATCCCGAGGAGGTGTTGGTATGGTGGCTGTGGTTGTGAAGGGAGGGACTGGCTGGGCTTAGGAGGCCTCACGCTGGCCTTTGAAGGAGCTAAGCGGAGTGTTGCGCTGGGTTTTGCTCCCCCTGTGCAGTCCTATGACTGGATCATGGAGGACTATAGCCTCAGGGAGGTCACTGATACAGCTGAGCTTCTTCACGGTCATAAGCCTGAGCTTGGTGTGTGTGTTTGTGTGTGTGTGTGTGTGTGTGTGCAGACACCAGGGCTGCCACAGTCATAGAATCCAGAGACGTTCAAAAATAAAATATGATTTTTACATTTGACTTGCGCTCATTGACTCATTTTCATTTTCGATAGCTGGTAGACTGTTAGATATGTTTGAATGTGTTTGGCATAGAAGTAGCTGTTAGTAGTCCAGGTTGTTTTTAGGTCAGTGCGTAAAACTGTGTTGGTGCAGTATGAGAATGGTAGTCTGAGGCGACACATATTCTTTACTGTTTTGGTCTATTGGTCAAAAGATTATACTGTGCTCTCTGGGAAATTATCACAGGACCAAATGGAATGAATATTTATATACAGAACCAACCATCCATATAGCTTGATATTAGTTAAAAGAATAGTGGTTCTGTTCCAGTGCATAGAGTCTGGGTGATTAAGTGGATGCAATGGGAGCATTCAAGTGATTATCACATTGTCTTGATGCAATAACATTGTAGATATTTGTGAATGAGATGTCAGTAGTGCAGCTTTAAAGCTAGAAAACAGGACAGTTCTAAGTGGCGCTGCACAGTGGCACTGTAATAAAAATGGCACCAGATAACACCCATAGCCTTCTACAGTACCCTAACCTGCGTTCAGATAACACCCATAGCCTTCTACAGTACCCTAACCTGTGCTCAGATAACACCCATAGCCTTCTACAGTACCCTAACCTGCGTTCAGATTTACTACCAGTGTGTGTTATTCTTTGTATTGATTTGTTTGTTTGTTTGTGTCATTGACAGAAACACCACTCAGATCCTCGGGGGTCAGACCGCCTCACAGAGACGCAGATGCAGGTTGATGACCTGAAGGGCATCATGGTCCGCAACATTGGTGAGGAAAAGGGGGGTCAACACATCAGTTATAATGGTATTATTTAGTGTGATGCCTGAAAATCACAGACATAAATAGGAAACGGACTGCTGTTGGTTCTTATTGCTTTGTAGATCTTGTGGCACAGAGAGGGGAAAAGCTTGAACTTCTCATTGACAAGGCAGAGAACCTGGTAGATTCTGTGAGTCGTAATTTCCTCCTGACCTACTTATGAGCAAATGATCTGACCATCATTTGCACCGTTTTTTACTCAAGACATTGACTTCCTCTCTCTCTCTCTCTATCTGTGTCTGTCTCTCAGTCGGTCACCTTTAAAACAACAAGCCGCAACCTAGCTCGTGCCATGTGCATGAAGAACCTGAAGCTTACACTTATCATGGCACTGGTGGTCCTGGTAAGCTTAGCCACAATGGCTTTCAGTATCAAATTCATTTGTATCTTGCGCGTGCAGTGCATTTCAGTGAGAACTACTTGGGTGCATTGACATTTTGAAGCGGATCTACTGCGTGTTTCCAGGTAGTGTGACTTTGTCTCCGCAGGTCGTGCTTTACATCATTGTGTCTGCAGCATGCGGAGGCTTGAGCTGGCCCACGTGCCTGAAGAAGTAGGATGAAAATGCAGAGTGACAAAGAGGGGAAAATAAACAACAACAACAACAACAAACGAGTTCACGTCAAACCTCCACTCTCGCTCCCTGTGGTCCGTAGGGGGAAAAAAAGTAAACGACGAAAACAACGAAACCACTATTTCTCAAGAAACATTTTATCACTTGAGCCTCCCTACTTCCTTTTGCCTGGTACTCCTCCTCTCCTTCGTCTCATCCTACCTGCTCCCAGTTGGAGGAGGAGGTTGAATTCAGTGGTGCCTGATGCACGGATAAGGATGAGGATGAGGAGCTGCTACACCACCCCCCCCCCCCTCCCACCCCACCCCACCCCCACACCAGCCAGTAGCAGAGATGCAGACTCCATTGTGGCAAAGAAAATACCTTTTCTTTTTTCTTTTCTTTTTTGTATGTATTTTTTCCCCTTTGGTATTTATGTCAATGCAGTAAGATGGAGTTGAGGATTGACTGACTCAAAAACATGACTGACTAGAGCCAAATGTGTTCCTGATAACTAGTGTGTTTAATCTTGAGGTTGAAGTCTGGTTTCCTTTCACTTTGGTTACTGAGAAGTTTCAGGAGATCCCTTGTTCGAGGTCAAGCGATCACTTGACTTGCTTACTACCGGAGAGCATGTGCACAAGAGATCGGTTTTGTCACTCGTAGTGTCAGAGATCATAGTAACATTCGGTCTCTGCTCAGGATGGTCACTGTTAATGGTTATGGGTGCCCAGAGATATAAGAAAGCACACATTTTCTGTCTGATTGTTAATGTTGCCCTTGGCCATTTTGCCAATAGGTTTTGATTTTAGTCGAGTTTAATAGACTTATTTTGGAGTCTGAGTTTGCAACTCTACCAACTAAACCTCATATGATTTTTATATCATAAAATGTAAGGAGCCTTGCTATTAGTAAGTGTAGCCATCATTTATTCCCTTTAGAAAACCAAGTAGGGCTTTTTTTTCTCACAGAGCATTTGTGCCAAGGCACAAGTCATAACTTTCGAATCTTAGCTTGTACCGAAAATAATATGTTTGAAGAACAGTTTTGTGAAATGTGCTAATCAAAGTCCCAAGAGGGCACTGTTCTGAAGTTTCCATTTTCTGCATAATGTGAATTAATGTGTTCGGTACATTATTCAAACTATGGGCCAACACAAGCTCCGAACCCCTGCCAGTCACCTATAATTCAGAATTCTTGTCTTTTAGAATTTACAAAGAAAACCTGGGTAATAAGCCAGAACTTGTATTCTGAACCTCAGCGCCAAATTTCAGTCTTTTCCAATCAATTGTAAAATTAGGATGCTTGATCAGCATGCATGATGGTAGTCCCCTCAGAGCATTAGAAATGCATTCAACACAAGCATCCTGTGAGAGACCTCCTTCCGCCCAATGCCATTTTACCTTGTTGGCCTGGACTCATATTGAGCTTGGCTGTAAGTACAGATGCAGGTTTGTCTGTGGCATTCAGAGACATGTATCAGAACACTGGTAAGCCAGATGAGTTGTTGTCACCATGGCGACAAGCTCTGTTTGGGTGTTTTGGGAGATAACAATTTTCAGTCGCCTTGTCCCTTTGTTTGTTTGTTTGTTTTTTCCAACAATGCACTTTTTACATTATACATTTTGCTTCCTGCCATGATGTCTATAATCATGTAATTATTTAAAGATTGTCTATCTAAAATTTTAAAAGAAAATAAAAAAGAATAGTAAATACAGTTTGACCTTCTGGTTTGATCAGTGAGCTTGATTAATATTAAACGTATATTGTTAAGGTAACTAGAAGAGAATGCCATTACCGATTTCAGTTCATCTTTGAGGAATTGAAACTGAAGGATGCATGAAAGAAGACACTACGAGACAAGAGATATTTTTAAACACCAGGATCACAAAAAACAGACATTTTATTGGTTCAGTCTTGCCCAGAACAGCATTCACAGTGGTCTAACCAGTCCAAACGGACAGGTTCTTCATCAGGTTGTATATCTGATTCACAAATCTCATACTCTTTCAGGTTGCACATCTGACTTCCTTTCATCACTGGCATTGGAAATCAACACAGAAACAAATGTAATATTGGCAAGACCGATGCAATAACTATTCAATTTCCCCCTTTTAGAAATCCAGATGGCTTATTGTTAGAACATTAGGAGCTGTTTGAAGATGGCAGGAAGTCACCATCACTCTGTAACCTGAAAGTAAATCAGTGACTACATAAATACACGGTTGCTATAAACAGACTTGTACCAACTGCATATTTGAGAGGTTTATTTCCTGTAAGCCGCATTTACCTTGAGCTCCAAATCTGACTTTCTCTGGCCCCTTCTGGTCTCTCTCTTTCTAGGGCCAACTCTGTTTGTCACTCCTGGAAAGAAACACACAGCCAGGCACCTTATTGTTACACAGCCACAAACATGACACTTGCGCCCCTACTTAATTCTAACCATAGTCTTGGATTTCGCTGTGCAAGTCAAACTATTTTGCCTGTCAAACAATTTTCACATGGAAATGTATTCTGTTTACAAATGTGTCCACCACTACTAGTGCATCCCACTGCACACTAACAATGTGATGCTCCAGCACTCCAGCAAGCAGAGGCCCAGAGACAAGGCAGTTGATATGATATGGCTCCAACAGCTGATTCCAAAATACTTGTGTGTGTGTGTGTGTGTGTGTGTGTGTAAAGATCCTTGGCCAAGAAAGCACAATTCTGAATGATGCTCTCACCATAGTCTTTCAGGGTAGGGGGGACCTCATGATCCTGCGGGCTGTCAGACTGAGGTTCGTCTGATTTTTTGTAGTAATAATCCTGATTGGGGGGACCAAATCGCTGCAATGACGAACAAACATTCTATAAATTGCCTGGTTTCCTTGAAACTCCGGTTCTCCAAGGGAACGGGATGAGACATAGTGATCTAAGTTGCTTAAGCAACTTTTTTTTAATTTAGATGCATGCATCTTGTTTGCTATGAGAACTGTGATGGAGAATATATAAGACTTTCATAAATAGATACAATTTCTTCTTTCTAGTCATGTGAAATATGAGTCAAGGCTACTTCCTTGAGTTTACTTAATCCTCTTATAGTCTAAGAAGGCATGCTTAGTGAGAGTCTGTGGAAATGAAACCATGAGATTCTGTTTCCATGTTCCCACTCATGGGACCCACCTTGTCAGGCCACATGAAACTGATAAACAGGATGATGGGGAGGCCCACGGTGAAGACGTACACCCCCCAGAGCCATGGCCGCTTCACTGTGGCCACAATGAGCTGTTCAAGCAGCCCAGGCTGTTGGATGAAGAAGGCAAGGCATTAGTTCAGATAAATAAAATCGTGTTTTATATATAAAAAAAAGTGTTTCAAAAATGATTCCTAATACATGCTAACAGTGCATATATAAAGGGTTTGATGGTATGAATCCATGTACTGTATGTAAGAGTAACAAGGGGACATGATATGACTACACACAAAGGCACACACACACACAGCCATTTGAGTTTAGTGTGTCAGAACTCACACTTTCTCCACCCTTCTCCAGTGTCTGCCTCTTAGGCAATGATGGCTCCTATGTGGAATGGCAGTAAACCACAGGCCCTGGCCTAAGGCCTCCATTCAACTCATTAAACATTAACATACACTACTTTCCAAATACCTTAAGGCTTGTTTGGAATCTCAGCATTGTTCAAGTAGCCTATCAACTGAATTGATACTGTCTTTGACTGATGTAACTGATGTTCTGTTCTGAAGCTGTGAAAATACTCTCCATGACAATACTGTAATTTCACCTTTGAAAACACTTTTATGTGTTATAACTTATTCAGGCAATAACCTTAAAATTCCATTGGACCACAGTAATAATGTTGTGTCACACTGAAATTGCGCGGTAAGTTCAGTGACAGTTCAGTTACACTTTACTTGACAGTATCGACATAAGAGTGAGTCTTATGAGTTTATAAGAGTTTATGAGTTTATGACATAACGTTTCTGTCATTAAGTGTCATTCGGTTTTTGTCATAACAAGTTAGGGTTAAGATTAGGGTTAGAGTTACGGTTAGGGTTAGGATTAGGGTTAGAGGTTAGAGTTAGGGTTTATGTGTCATGACAGTGCCATGTCACTGTCATGTTGATGCTGTCAAGTAAAGTGTTACCGACAGTTCTCTACCGTCTGCCTTTGCCCCCAAGTGTCCTGAGTCCAACGGTTGGCTGTGTTGAGGTCACTACACAGCAGGAAGTTGTCGAACAGAATCCCTGCGGTCAGAGACCACAGCTCCAGGCCAACAGCTGCCACGGGGCTCATCCTGAAGGGGTGCTGGTCCTCGAAGTAGCCGGGGTTTGGGATCGAGCGAGGCTGCCAGGCCCCCTTTTAGGGATGAGAATCACAAGGTCACAAATTCACTATCCAAAATTATCAGAATATTTGCTGTGATCAAGAACCCCCACAAAGAAGGCAGAGGGTAGTGAATGATGCTCTGGAAGACCAGCACAGTTGTGTGAATAAATTGGTTTTGAACTTTGCTGTGTTTGAAAATATGCATCAATATTTGGCCTCTGTGTATTGATACATAATGGCCAGATATACCATAAAATATCACCAAACATGTAGTGGCAAACAATAATGAACACAAACAAAAGGAAGAAGGAAGTTTTCCTTTTTAGGACAAATGTGCATTGCATGAATGAATGCAACCACTGTTTTGTGTTCTGCTTGCATTCCTTTCCTGTAGGAGTCTGACAAAGCCTTAAAGCAGAGCCAGACATGGTTATTTACATTTAATAATGTTGCAGACACTTTCATGTACAGCTGCTTACAGTACAAAGAAGGCATTTACATTTCTGCCCTGTTTGCACTCACCCAGTGGGAACAGGGAAAGCTACAACCTCAGCGATATATGTAACTGAGTACCAGGAAATACAGGCAAAATGGTGTGGAGAGCAGACAGAAATGAGTGCAAAAGTCACACAAATAAATGCACTGCCCCCACTCCAACCAAAATACTGACAACCAATTTATGTTGTCCATGTTGCAAAAGCACTGGGCTTGAAATTCACCATAAATTTAGCTACCCACATGACTGATTCCAAAAGGCCATGGATTTTGCAACACTTCATTGTGACATCTTGTTTCCAGTGCATTCTGTGACTGTAGCTTGTACCTGATAATTTGGGTTGTCAATCTTAGGAGGCTTCCACTTCCCTCTGTAGGCAGGGTTGTGGACCCTCGGTGGGGTCCAGGGACCGCAGCCAACAGCATGAGCACATGAAGGGTTAGGAACCAGAGGAGCCTCCCACTGCCCATCCATTTCCTCTGCCCTGTGGAGAGAGAGCGCTTAGCATGTGCTTTAGTTTCTTTACATGTAATATGCAAACACATAAGCTAGTGTTGCCAAATTTCCATTTAGGGACCATCACATAGAAGAGGCAAAAAAAATAATACTAAGTTTATGTCAGGAATGACAAAAACACAACGTTAGATAAACATTCTGATACTCTGAAACTGCTTTTACATAAGTGTAGTACTTCATAGCTCCATACAATGCACCACCATTTTAGGTCTATGGGTACTAAAAAAAGTCATACAACCCAGATCACATGCTCAGTCCATGCTCGCACTGTTATTCTGCAATGTACACAACCCTGACAGGAAGTGCTCAGAGGCGTATGACTAGTCGGCAGTGATGTGATCTCATGAGGGGATGTGTGGCTGGCACTGGCCCTGGCAGGCTTTCTGTCTGGCTGGCTGACTCACCAGTCATCTGGGGGCTGCGCCTCGGGGTCAGGGACAAAGGGCGGCTCCCCCTCCAGCCAGCCGTCCGGTCTCTGGACCGCAGGGTCAGGGATGAACTCTGGGGCTTCCTCGTCCCTGCAGCAGACAGAGAGAATGTCACTCTCGGTCAGAAGGCTCCAGGCCAACAGGAGACTAAAAGCTGTGTAGCTGTGTTGTGCATGTTCACTTCTTCCACGTGACAATTCTTCTCTAAACAATTGTGTCATGTCATTACAGGTTTATAACAGAAATTAGTTGCATTTGGGTGGCTGAAGTGTTTAAATGAAAATTTGATTTGGCTTTGCTAAAGATTTGTTTTGACAAACGTTTTCAAAAGTTTTGACAAAAGAGGCTACATATCCCTAACCTGACCCTAGCCAGATGAATGTCGTTCCGCTTAGCTCCGCCTAGCTTCACTCACATCCATCTGGGACCTCTTCCATTGAGAGTGATTTCTCCAACCAACTTTATGGTTTAGCCAATCAGGACGCAGGGCGGGAGTTTCATAGATGTGACATAGCGTAGAAGCGACTGTGAGTCTGTTATTAGCGTCACGGGTTGGCTTCGATGTGAGTGGTTGAAGTAGCATGTCAATAGATGACGGACAAGTGGCTTATTCAATCATATGCAAGCATTTTTTGATTAGGCCCAGCCTTCTGAAGCAACACTTCAATGGATCGGTTCCAGATGGATGAGTGGAGCTAGGCGGAGCGAAATTCATCTGGCTATTGCCAGGTTAACATATCCCTAGAACCTACTGCCTCTCCTGATATAAACATTACTGCCAGCTATCTTATTTTGTTGGAATAGGGATGTATGAGACTATGAGTAGACACACCAGTCCTGGGGTTTGATGGCTGTGGGGTCTGGGATGTAAGGTCTGTCATCCCAGCTCTCTGGGGCAGTATCCTCAGGGTCCAACACTTCCTTGGGAGGATTCACCGGAGGGTCCATGTCCTCCAGCAAACTGCCTTTACTGATGACCGTGAGGTCGATGAGAATTTCATAGGTGTTATCTGGATACAAGCCTGGGAAGCATGAAAGAACACTGTTAGATTAGAACATTTACTGCTCAAGGGATCATGCCAAGCTAAGCAGATAACAAAGACCAGGAAGTACTCACTATGATTGGCACTATTAGTGATGCACAACAGGCCTTTATTGCGTAATCACAGAGGTCTTTGATCCACTCACTTTAATGATTCAAATCCCAAGAACTGTGTGAATCAGAAAGACAATGCATGCAGAATCAGGTGTGTGTCATGGATCAGTAAACCTGCTGCATCGAGCCACTTTAAACATCAATTTCCTGACTGAGGTTTCAGGTTTATGAACAAGATCCTCTCTCTCTCTCTCTCTGCAGACTCACGCAGTGTGTACAGATGAGGGTTGCGGTCGTTGAAATAATCGCTCAGATCTACGTCAGGCTGCCGTGCATGCTTCTCCTCATACTCCCCCGTTACTGGGTTACGATGACGGAAGATGAAGTGGACCTTATAGCTTTTACCGCATTTATCTGGTCCAAACATGATGGTATACGGGGTGGCATCATTAAACTGGGTCTGGGATGTCGTAAAAGAAAGGGATAGGTCAGAACCCATCCAAGTGCTGTAAAAGAACTGGATGATGTTATAAAAGGAAGAAATACATTTAAATCAGAATGATAGTGTATGCAATAGTCATTGTTTGGCTGGAATTAAGTCGAATAATTCACAAGTAACTACACAAGCTTCATAAGAAGTTATAAAAGTCATAACATTTTACACTTACTAAACGGAGGCCATCATAATCAGAGAGCAGTTTGATGTAAGCTCCTCCGCAGTCTATACCCTTCTGGAAGTGCACCTCATACCTGTAGGTTGATGCATCAGTCACATAATTGAAAGTATAAAGGTGCATACATCAGGTGGTGAGCCGTGGCCCACTGGTTAGCACTCTGGACTTGTAACCGGAGGGTTGCCGGTTCGAGCCCCGACCAGTGGGCCGCGGCTGAAGTGCCCTTGAGCAAGGCACCTAACCCCTCACTGCTCCCCGAGCGCCGCCGTTGATGCAGGCAGCTCACTGCGCCGGGATTAGTGTGTGCTTCACCTCACTGTGTGTTCACTGTGTGCTGTTTGTGTTTCACTAATTCACCGATTGGGTTAAATGCAGAGACCAAATTCCCGTCACGGGATCAAAAAAGTATATATACTATATACTTATACATCTGTCATTCACAACTAACTAAAGTAGTAATACAACAATACACAGTGATCAAGGGATCATGGAGGCAGCAGAGCTAATATGTCATACATAACACAACAATGCTCTGCTAAAATTATTAAAATAAGTTCTGGCCTACTGACACTCATGTTTTAAGTAGGTTGCATGGTTGGTATTAGGCTCCTACCCACATCACCCCCAGACCAAAACCTTTATGAAGGGAGCCCCCTGGCAGATGCATGTGCCTGCATGTTTACAGCCACTAAAAAAACAAAACAGCAGGCCAGATGCTGGAGCCCAGTTCCCTCCTATTGTCATATAACAATGTTGCAAAGCTACTAGTGACTCCAAAACAATCATTGTGAATGACCAGCACGTGGTGGCTAGTTTGTGTCAGGTGTGTGTGTGTGTGTGTGTGTGTGTGTGTGTGTGTGTGTGTGTGTGTGTGTGTGACTCACTGCAAACAGAGGGGTTTGTCCCTGAACTGGTACACGGAGCGCAGGTACGCAGCGATGGCATGATGACGACCTGGACTCTTCAACACCAGTCCTCTGTTTCCTGGCAACACCTGATGATCAGGCTCCTCCAGAGCCCAGTTCCCTGAGACGAAAACAGCCATGAGTCATGTCACATTATATCTCTCTCCAATGTGTGGAATTCAATTAATTTAAGCTATAATAAGTATCTTATGTAGCCTACCATCATACTTCAGTTCCATGTTCACTTTGCCTGCCTTGGACAGTACCCAGTTTCTTCAGAATGGCAGAGGGACATATAGTGAAGTCGTTTATTAATGAAGAATTGGGTTATAAATGTGGATTATAATTAATATAAAGTAAATTATTCAGAAAAATGGGATATGCGATATGCACCTGTCCAGTGGAGCAGAGTCAAAAGTTTCAGCAAAATGGGCCTTTTCTGGTATGGGCACATTTCTGTAAACTTTCTGAAAGGCATTAGAAGCAGTAAGGTGTAGTTGGTCCACTTTAGAAAAACAAAACTAAAGTAATTGTATTAATTCACAAATACATTAGGGCTACCTAACCATAAACACTCAAACGCCAAAGTAGCCTAGGGATATCTGGGACAAATTAATAATTTCATTCTCTACATCAACTAACCTGACCCTCGCTCATAGGTGAGGTAAGGCAAACGCAGGTGCAGGCAAGAATCAAATGGAGGCTACTTGCCATACCTGCGGACAACAAAGTGATGCTTACATGTACAGGCCAAGTGCAAATGATGGCAAAAAAGTTATCGTAGTTAGAGAAACCAGCGATCATGATGCAGAGGTAAGGCTACCTGTAAAACGAGACGGTCTTTGGAAGAAAATAATATGTTCATAGTTTAGGCTACAGCCTGCTTTTCGACATGCCCACGGCTATTTTAATCCAGTCAGAATTTTAAAAATAAATAAATAAATAGTCCCATAACATTTCAGCAATTGCCTACCTCGTCCTCGTGTGGCATTGTATGCAGATCTCTGGTGTGCGGAAGTTTCTGGTTATTAAAGGTGGACTTTGATCAGGGAACTTTTTTCATTTCATTGGGAAACTCAGCGCTTTAAGAAAGTCAGCGCATTAATAAGCTCATTATAAAACCATGCTGTATCTGTGATGAATGGGAACTGTAGTAATAGCCTGCCACTGTGAGTCAATTTTAAACAATCAATTCATAGACTAGCCTATCAGGGGATCCTTAGAAATACAGTTTAGCAGCATACTATTTCAGCTGCACTTAAACTATCAAAATGTTATTCACAAATGTTATTTCACAAAGATTTTAAATTATATCTTTTTTAATAACCACCTAACCAAAGTCGATCTTTGGGAAATTAAATCAGATACACAATTCCCAGAATGCACCGGTCTGAGCACGTTATCTGTGACACCTCTCTGTCTCCACCATTGGCCAACTACTGAGAGTAACCGACCAATGGAAAAGTTACAGACGGTTCCTGGAGTCGTGGCTTTTTGACGATAAATTGTGAGAAGAAATGTCTCCGAAACTTTTGTATGCAGCATTGTTACTATTACTTTGTCATGCAAGATCTTCAGATGGACAAAAGAAGAAAGAGGTATTGACACTTTACATATTACCACTGCAATATTATGAATGATACAGTTAATTGAATGTGCTTCATTCAATTCAGTAAGCTAATTAACTTGTCAGCCAGCTAGGAAGCTTAGCCAGCTAACCAGGACATCAACCCTTTACTCGTGTTATTCAGGAAGTGCTCGCGCTAACGTTACCTGTCATTGGTTCTGTCTGATACTTCTTTTTGCAACTGTGTAACATTACATTGCTGCAAATCTATTGATCCTTATTGTAATTGCATGCAACACATTCGGACAGTAAATTATTGGCTAGCAAATTATATAGAGCTGCTAGCCAGCTAGCGATAGATTATGACAGTTAGCAGCAGATGACGTTAAGCTGCCTGCAACCCAGGATTTGTGAAGAACAGATGAATGAATAAAACAGAAATAAAAAACCGATCTACTTGCTCCCAGTAACACATTAACATCGTAGACTATACTTGGTTTTAACGTTATGTGAATTCTGTGTCGTGGGATTGTGACCCATTTGCAGACTGATAAATATTCGCCTGGCAAGATTCGTTAATGTTTGGTCAATCATCAGCTGTGTCATTTCAAGTCCCGCATCAAGAAGTAATTTCAGTGTTACATAATGGCCTCTTATTCTGCCACTTAAGACACTACATTTCATGTTGGCCAATTAATTTAATAGCCATGTGATCTTGATCTTGGATGTGCATGTTGACCAAATGGTCTATGCATGTACGTAGCCTTTGCTACTCTGCTGCATGATCAGGATTGTGTGGCATAATTCAACTTTGTCCACGTCTCTGTCATACACAAATAAGCAATGAAGTAGTAGTGCCACATTATTGGTAATTGAAGGGACAGGTAAAACTCAGACCTTCCTGTTAGAAATAAACATGGTGTGTTTTTGTCAGGAAAATTACCCTTTCTTGTCTTTCTTGTTTTTAGACACTTCTCTCTGAGAAGGTCACCCAGATGATGGAATGGGCCAGCAAGCGCGCCGTCATCCGCATGAACGGGGAAAAGTTCCGGAAGCTGGTGAGAGCCCCTCCACGGAACTACTCCGTGGTCATCATGTTCACCGCGCTGCAGCCCCAGAGACAGTGCGGCGTGTGCAGGTGAGCGACTGTGATGTAATGGCTGACCGCAAAAAAAAAAAAAGTGTGATGTGTCTCTTAGAAGTAGTTAAACTTCCGTAGTATAATAGGCATTATGAAATCTTTAATTTTAAAATACCTACATAGTGAAATGAGTGGACATTTTGAATGTTTTTTTCTATATTTTATACAGACAAGCTGATGAGGAATTCCAAATCCTGGCCAATTCCTGGCGGTACTCTAGTGCCTTCACCAACAGAGTCTTCTTTGCATCTGTGGACTTTGATGAAGGATCAGATGTCTTTCAAATGGTAATCTCCCCCTCTGTCTCTGTCAGTCTCTCTCTTCTGGCAAAAAAGCAAACAGAAACGAAATAGATAGTATCTGACAATAGGCGAAAAAAAAACCTAAATGGATAGTATCTGACAATTTTAAACAAACAACAGCGTCTGCTCATTTGCTTGTAGTCAAACAAGTGAATGAGTTGCGACCATATAGGTTTTATTGGTTGTTTGACCTCCTTCCATTTGAATGAGCTTAGCTGTAAAGGGAAAACTGAATTGAATTTTCCCTTGGGGATCAATAAAGTATCTATCTATCTATCTATCTATCTATCTATCTGAAGGTCCAAATTGCACTGATGATGAGAATGGCCACTCTTTGTCTGCTCTGTCCCACAGCTCAACATGAACTCCGCCCCCACATTCATCAACTTCCCCGCCAAAGGGAAGCCTAAGCGTGCCGACACCTACGAGCTGCAGGTGCGAGGCTTTGCTGCTGAACAGCTGGCCCGCTGGGTGGCAGACCGCACCGATGTCCATGTAAGCAGACCACTTTACACATCCACATCCACATGCACACAAACACACACACACACACATCCACCAATCCTTACAGACAACTAGGGCTGTCACTTTTGTGAAAAAATCCTGTTTGATTTTTGAGACATAAGTGTTCATTGAATCGATTGGAAAATCTTTTTTCCATGTCTAAAGACGTTTCCAATTTCAACGGCAGATATAGCCAATCCACGGACAACTAACAGGCATTAGGATGAACGTGAAGAGGGCGCTTGAGATGATATTTAATATCTCTGATGATTTATTGGCGTGAAGTTTCATGCAACATGACAAAACAGGAGTGCAACAACATTCTCGAAAAACAATAAGCAGAGTGGACTGCCATAACATCAATGAAAAACATTACTGCAGACCAAAGTGCTTCTATATCGAACTCCTCAAATTATTAGGGCTTATCACTCGTCTCCCATGTCGCACAGGTTGATTGTCCTCCATTTTTTGGCAAAATACCAGCAGCAGCCGATTGAAACTAGCCTATAAGCTGTTTTTGGTGCGTAAAATTGGTGGGAATTTTTTTTTTTTACTTTCAGAATGCCTACTGCACTTTCGGAATTCTTTATTTTCTTTTTCTGCTTGTTTGTGAGTTTTGTTACATACATCTTTTTTATTTGTTAAATTTGTTTAAAATGAATAGTGTACATGTTTGGTTAAAATCCATTCCCTATTTTAGTTTTCGAAACTTGTGTTGGTTGATCCGATCGATTGTGCAATCGATTTTCGAACTGAAGCGACAGCCCTACAGACAACATACTTTTGTGTCCACCAAAAATGTGGCACCTAATTGGCTTGTTGAAAATGTGGGTGGATGTGAGCCATCTTTAAAGATGGTGGTGGTCAACTGGGATAATCTTTAAACCCTCATCCCTTGGTGTTGCTGTATTGCATAAAAGCAAACCATAAAAACGAAAAATTTAAAAAAGTGTTTGCGTGTGTGTGTGTGTGGTGTCCTTTGACCATGTCTGCTGTAGATCCGTGTGATTCGCCCTCCGAACTATGCGGGGCCCCTGATGCTCGGCTTCCTGCTGGCAGTGATTGGCGGACTTGCATACCTGCGCCGCAACAACCTGGAGTTCCTCTACAACAAGAACGTCTGGGCCTTCTCCGCTCTGGTGTGTATATATTACTTGGCTCAGGAGCTCTCTCTCTCTCTCCCTCTCCCTCCCTCCCTCTCCTCCTCTCCCTCTCCATCATCCCACAGTCCTGTCATTATCACGTTTTTCCCCCCAAATCAAACATAGCTGTATGTTTTCTGTAGCTCCTGTAGCTAACTAAAAATAGTACTCTTGACTTGGAGAATAATCTTTTTTTGTCCCTAGTGCTTCGTGCTGATCATGACATCAGGCCAGATGTGGAACCACATCCGAGGGCCGCCCTACGCCCACAAGAACCCCAACACCGGGCAAGTGGTAAGCGACGTCCCTCTGCTTCCCTGAGAGTGCTACATGATCAAACGGGAAGGAAATAGATGACTTTACTGTTGGCCCTTTGGCTCTTGAGCTTTGATGGCATGCACAGCTGTGATGAATTTAAATCTGGGCCATGTGCACTGTAACTCTAAACTCTCCGGGGTGGTATGATGACACTTTTTGTCTAGCTGTCATGTGGAACAGGAGAGAGTGTCATATTGGACAGATGAAAAGTTCACCGCTTTCAGTGCATTCAAATGCTACAGCCTGGATGAGTTTGTGTGTGCAAGTGTGCGTTTAAACGGCTCTTCTGTCTTTCTCTTTCTCCTCCTGCAGAGCTACATCCATGGCAGCAGCCAAGCCCAGTTTGTGGCTGAGACCCACATCGTGCTCCTGTTTAGTATCCTTTTAAACAGCCCATGCAAAGACCCTATCAGTACTTCCAAACATTGCCTTTTCAGCGTCCCACTGTTGATCTAAAAGTTGATGTCGTCATCAGTGTGTTGTTGACCTTTGCTGTAATATGCCTAGAATGCGAAACAGACACATGGCGAGTTTCATACATTTTTCATAATGATGTTATTACCGTGGTTGTTAACTCTGTGCTTCCCAAACGGACGCTCCTTGATTCTGGTGATCAGATGCCGCTGTGACTCTGGGAATGGTCCTCTTGCACGAAGCAGCAACATCTGACATGGACATCGGCAAGAGGAAAAGTAGGCTCCCTTTCTTCCCTGTTGCCTCCATTTTTAATTTGCATAGTTGTGCACATTTTGCAAAATAACGTACAGTGTAGGAGAGGCAGTTGCCTCCCACTGAAGGCCATTGTGAGAGACTGGCTGTTGTACTGTATAAACCAGGGGTGGGCAAACTGCGGCCCGCGGGCCGGATACGGCCCGCCTAGCATTTTCATCCTGCCCGCCGAGCATTTCATTTGGTTATCAGGCTGCTCGCTATTTTTTTTCCTGCGATAGAGACGACGTTGGTTAGCCTTACTGCAAACTGCTTTTCACTCTCCTTAGAGAACGTTTGCAATGTCAATGTCAAAACATCATGTTTAATAGAGATAACATCATGTTAAACTAAGTTAACTCTTAGTTATCTCCTTTGCAGCAGATCTAACGTGAACATTATGCGATCCATTTAATTGGGAACAGAGCCATATAAAGGTACCTTTATATGGCTCTGATTGGGAATGCGTCTGCACTCACGAGAGGGAGAGAGAGCCGTAGGTTCCAGCTGGCTTGTCATTGTTGATAATTGATATCTCCTTATAAGAAACTTTTAAAAGGAAATCATGAAGGCAACAGTAGTTCCCACTACTGACCATTTAAAAACTGTGAGAGGGCCCAGCTGTAGGTATAGCACTAGCCATAGCGGAGCAGGCAGAAGATCATTGAGAAATAAACGTGAATTAAAGCGACTGTCTTAAAGCACAATTTATACATTTGTTAAACAGCATAAAATTAGCAGTATTTTTAAGCAATTCATATTTTAAAAGAAATACTTTTCATACTAAATTATAGGCTATATTTTTGTATAAAAAATGTATGTATTTTTCGTGGGCGGGGGCGGGGGCGGGGACGGGGGGGGGGGGGGGCCTTCAATTTTCAAAACCCAATGTGGCCCTTGAGCCAAAAAGTTTGCCCACCCCTGGTATAAACTGTGTGTATGTATAGCAGTGTGCTCAGATACCAAGTCAGACTCCCCAGCATAGATAGAGATCGGGGCGCTGCTGAATAGAAAAAGAAAAAGTGAGGAAAATGAGAAATCCCTAAATGTTTATGTTTAAATGTTAATGGTATTTAGCAGATGCTTTTTAACAAAGAGACTTACAATGACATCAGTAAACTTTACATTAACACTGAATTATCAGTTTATACAGAACCATAATAATCGGTATACTAATGAGTTATGGAGATACACAGGAAAGGCCAGTGATTGTTGTTGTTGATGGTGCACTGTAATTGAACAAGTTGGATGTGCATGCAGTCTTGTTGCTTTGCACCTGGAGCTCTAACCAATCAGCTGTCTGCTGACACCCCCCCCTCTTCCTCCCCCAGTCATGTGCGTCGCTGGGATTGGCCTGGTGGTGCTCTTCTTCAGCTGGTTACTGTCCATTTTCAGAGCCAAATATCATGGATACCCCTACAGGTAACATCCTCCTCCACATGTTTATTGCCAAGCTAATGCTGAAGGAGAAATGGTGTCATTAAGGCGTAATTACTCAATTCATGTTGATTATTGTACACTGTGATAATACTTCTATATATAAGACTGTCATATTTGCGATATTGATGAAATAGTTGCACAATAATGTCTTGGCATAGTTGTGTGCAGTTTACACTTTTTCTTTCATGTACAAAACATGCTGTGTGTGCAAATAGTTTTTGCGTTTTTTACTTTAATTGAATTTAACTATTTAACAACAGTATGATAGGCTAGTTATATGTTAAACGTTAACCTATCTATGCTAAACCTGATACAATATAATACAAATCTTAATATAGTATATATTATATATATCATATAGTATATCAAGTCAAGTAAGTCAAGCTTGTGACATGTCACATCCAGTCACGCTGAACGATTTCTGTTTTGTCAGCTTCCTGATCAGCTAAACACAGAACCACTGAAGAGGAGAACAGGCCTCCGATAGAGCGCGAGAGAGAGAGCGAGAGAGACTGAGGATCCCAAGAGGAGTCGGTCTTTGTGTTGAAATGTGCCTTATTTTTTCTGTGCTGGTAGTTTCTGTGCATTGTTGGTTTCTTTTTGTTGTTCAGTTTCCGTTGGCTCTTTTTTCCCCCATCTGTATTTAATTTTTTTTCATGTGTGAAAAGCAGTTGAATTAATTTTTCATTTTGTCTTGTAAGGAATCCTTCCAAATCTTCACCTTACTGTAGGTATGAAGCCAATACAAAGTCTGTCAATTGGAAAGAAAAAAGGTGGAAACCCATACACAGTTGCTTAATGGCTCCTATAAATACACAAGTGAAGTATTGTGTGCATACAGTCTGAAATGGCAAATAGAAGGGGAATTGTGAATAGAAAGGTGCAACTGGTTTGGGAGAGATGCTGGTGAGAGGAAAGAACATCTGGGATCATGCAGAATATACTGACAGACTAGCAGTGTTCCTCTTTTCTACCTCATGGACAATGTGCATATCACCTGGGGGGTATTCCAAGTATGCGGTCTAGTGACAAACCTGGGTAAGTTAGCTCAGAGTAAGTGGTAAACCTCCTACAACAAGAGCCCTATGGCATTGTTTTGTAAGGAGAATGTTTTGTAAGGAGAAAGAAGCCATACAGCTCTTCTATTAGGAGGTTTACCACTTACTCTGAGTTAACTTACCCAGGTGTGTCACTAAACCACGTACTTGGAATGCCCCCCTGTTTCCAAAGTTGCAACAACAAAGAAGGTTTCCTATAGGTGCAGTTTCACTGCAGATTACAGTCCACTTGAGGAGATTTGAGACGTAATAAGAGGTGCACTCAAGAAGCTTGTGTGGTGGTAGATGAATGTGTAGCAGAGAAAGGTGTAGACGTGTTTGAATGTTTCGTGTGTGTTTTTGGACAGCACTGGTGCTGCTGTTCTGATGCCTCAGGTCATGCTTTCTGCCATTCAAGTGCCTTAATAAAACAGAACTGCTTCTCTGCGGTCATCTCAGTTTGTCCAAAGGCTTCTCCTTTTTTTAAGAAATAAAAGATATTCTGATGATCATGTTCAAGAGGAGTACACTATTATTTATCTTTCACAACTGACCTCCTTTTCCTTATGTGAACTTGTGGAGATGGTGGCACTTCAATGAAAATGCACTTTTTGAAAAACCCCAAAATGGCCCCAAAAATACCTGACCGTGGAAGTGAATAGAAGTGTCTGACTTCTTATTTGCTTATGATCACATTTTGTCATACAACTTTTCCTTCATCATAGGAAAGTCAGAATAATATACATGTAGCTTCCAACATAAGAAATTCTGTATCAAAGTGAGCGTGCTAACCAGCGTATTCTTCAATCTAAATCTCCTTTAAATAGGCACAGGTGGTCCATTCACCTACATTGTATGCCAGTGTCCAGTAGGTGGCAGGATTATCACTCATTTTTGAAAGCTAACAGAAAATTCCAAGACGCCATACAGGAAACGGTGGAGTCATGGAACATCGGGAATGAACAATGTTGATTTCACACACACTTTTTCCCTCAAGCATTCTTACAAAGTCATCGTTTGCGGTCCACCAAAAAAGTGTGTATAACGTGATAATCTGTCATAGTTATTGCATCTGTCTGTTTTTGGTCCTGAATATGGCATGATGTAATGAGTTTTTAGAACAATGTCAGGACAGAGCTGAGAGAGGGAGGGGGTCAGAGCTGGGCTCCAGAGAATATGGTCAGTGAGGGAGAAAGATCTGGCACTTTCCCCCAGATTTCCAAGAAAGATTTCTTGCCTGCAGTGCTCGTATTAGACAGGGCCTACTCATAATCACAGGCCATTGGTTAACAACAGACACCCACACTCACTCACTCATACACACCAACACACATAGCGCAGTAGGACAGGGTGAAAACAACAGAACCCTTAACAAACCATCAGGGCATGAGAACCTCTATGAGTGTTTTCAGGCTGACTGTGACTGCTTGTGTAGTCATCCTTTGGCCAGGTCCCTCCATTCTAAACCAGCCTGGCACATTCCTCCTTTGTTCACATCCTGTACTACTGTATCAACAGGTAACAGGGGCCCCCTTCTCTCTCTCTCCTCTCTCTCTCTCCCTCACCCTCTCTCCTCTCTCTCTCTCTCTGTCCTCCGAGGAGTGCATTTGCATGCCCCAACAGGTGCTGCATCTGCATTCGCTACCGCGGGGGCTGAGGGGCCGGCTCAGATGTCAGACAGGCCAATCGCGCCGAAAGCTGCCTTTAATGCCATATAAGGCAATAGGCCGAGCGATCCCAGTAGCGGGTGTTTCCCTGCAGAACGGAGGCATTGTTCCTCACAGAGACGGATGCCTGTCGGCAAGGGATGTGTGACCCGGACGGCCTTACAGAGGGGGCAGGCACTAAAATTAGACGCCTATTCTCATATGAGTAGGAAGAGAGATGTATGCCACTTAGTTTTTTTAGAATCAAGGAAATCAGCCTTTTTTGAATTGTAAATAGTGTTTGTTTGTTTCCTTTTGTTTGCAGGAAGGATTTGGGATGCAGACGTACCACACTTAGAGCCTTAGAGCGTTTTGTGGCTTTGAGGTGTTTTGTATAATTCCCTTGATAAAGAGAGATAAGCCTGGCGAGCTACGCGGTGTGACAGAAGCACATGCAAAGAGGCTCCAGAAAACTTCCCACTCTGCGTGCAAACACCTTGAGCTGTAAGCGCCCGCAGCAAAGCCCCCATCACTGGCCCTCAGAGGCGGACAGTGGAGCACCTAATCACCTAGGGGGTGAGAGGAGGGGGACTCGATAGCGGCCTGGGTCCCATTGTTCACAGGCCAGGCCGGACCACACGCCTTTTTATGGTAGTGCTCTCCGTGGTCGATTTTCCTGTGTGACATAATCGCTTTCTTTTGGATAAGGAGGGACTGATTAGTCCTTGTTGTCACTGCCAGGGGATGTGCCAGGGCTCCCTTGGCAAGGAGTGTGTGTGTGTGTGTGTGTGCATGCGTATGTGTGCATGTGTGTGTTTGTGTGTGTGTTTCCCTGTGTCTTGACGTCTGATGATATGGGTCAACAACACCAGCTGCAGGTAACTAGCCATCTTAAAGTGCAAACAATAGGCCCTCAGTAGCGGTGCCTACGACACAGCTGGTCATGATTTACAAAAAAAAAAGGTAAACGTCAGAGCCTGTAACGTTTTCCTTAACCATCAATGCCGCTTTCCATTTTAGTTTTGCTTCTCCAACTTTCCCTTCAATAGATCTCAGTCTGAGTGGCAGTCTTGAATGAGAGTTCAGTATACGTCAGCACAGTTCAGCTTAGACCAGTGGTGTTAGCTGAGGGAGAAAAACTCCATGAGGTTATGCTTCTCTGTCACATTATCAGCCCCTCACCCACACCAGACTACACTGAAGCAGTGTGTGTATGCACTGAATGTTAGTGGTGTATATGTGTGTGTGTGTGTGTGTGTGTGTGTGTGTGTGTGTGTGTGTGTGTGTGTGTGTGTGTCTGTCTGTCTGTCTGTCTGTCTCTGTATGTGTGTGTGTCTGTGTCTCTGTGTCTGGGTGTGTGAGTGTGCCAGTATTGAGACTGGTTAGTTGTACCAGCCAACAGTGGGTGGGAATATGAACAGTACTGAATGAACATCACTTGAAAGTGTATCCCACAATGCTGTGCACTGAAACGTAACACAAAGACACACACACACACACACACATCAGACATTCACGCAGCAATAAAAAAAAGTGGGTGGAGTGATCACAGGCTTTGAATATAAGACGACGGGTGTAAAAATAAACCTGCTCCATTTATGTTGGACCATGCATAGCGGGTGCATGCCTGCTGTCTACTCATGGCGTTAGTCTGATTGTGTTTCCATGGCTGGGAGATTTGGGAACACTGCTTTTCTTCATGCCATTATCTTCTTGCCGCACATTGATATCACATTCATTTGCATTTCTAAGTCCAGTTCATGGTATCTAAGATTATAACGTAAAAGAGTCAGCACAAGCCAGTTCAATTAAAACTTTGAAACTGGCATAATGACTGACTGCATGTAAAGCCAGCAAAGCACTTTGCAGATAGCACTACATTAGGCTCCCACCATGTTTTGGCGCCCTATTTTATGTGGTGGAGAGCTGTAGCACAGGAGGTTCAGTCAGCTGACAGACAGACACCACACCCTGGGCAAAGCTGTCATTCGAGTCTGCCCAGGCCACCACAGATACCATCAGACCTCCACTTCCCTCTGTGCTTCGTACACTCTGGCCCTACAGGTGGCACAGGATCTGGATGAGGGCGGCCATTATACGCTCTCATTTCAGGACAAGCCAACCCCCTCCGCTGTGTTCACCTCACGCCACTCACTGGGTTTACTGGCGCTTGGACGGGATTGAGGAACAAACACTATAGCTCTCGCTGCACAGGGCTCCAGTCTATTGTGTGTGTGTGTGTGTGTGTGTGTGTGTGTGTGTGTGTAGCAGCACAGGGCTCCAGTGTATTGTGTGTGTGTGTGTGTGTGTGTGTGTGTGTGTGTGTGTGTGTGTGTGTGTGTGTGTACGTGTGTGTGTGTGTGTGTGTGTGTGTGTGTGTGTGTGTGTGTAGCAGCACAGGGCTCCAGTGTATTGTGTGTGTGTGTGGGTGTGTGTACGGGTGAGTGTGTGTGTACGGGTGAGTGTGTGTGTGTAGCCTACAACTTTTTGATAATTTCCATATGCAGTGCTGGCATATGCGAGCAACCGAGATCTGATGCAAATAGATGCAAAAAGATGAAAAGAAATAGATGCATAATATATAGTGATATAATAGTATCAGTGATTCTGTTCTGACAGAGAGGACATGGAACATGTGGTATTGAGATCTGGTGCTGTAAACGAGACATTTTAAAATCACAGTCCGTTTCCAAGATGATATCAGCCATATAAGCATAAGCCACAAGCTGCAGCGGAGTGAGACCAACTTCAGATGTCTGGCTGTGAGTTTTTATCGGGTCAAACAGCTGCCAAACACCCCCGAGAGCTTCGGTCATCTCCAGCTCTTCTGGACCTCTCGCACCAGAGATCACAGCAGTAGGGAGGTGCCTCTTTGGTGTGAATATCTCTGGAGGGTGTGCTAAGGAGTGTGTCGAGGCACATCTGTCCTTTCATAAAATCATCATGTGTTGCCCTTTATGCATTTGCAGTTATGCTGTCCTTGTCATTCGATGGAATTTTCAAATGGAAAATTCCTCTGGAGTAGGCTAGTTTTCAAACGCAACCGATAAGTGAACTAATAGGTTGACGTCAAGCTCATGGTTGTATGTCAATGTAGGTTACGTTGTGTCAGCTGACCACACTGTCCAGTCCTTCACCTGCCCGGGCTCGAACCCACAACTTGCAGCACCTCCTTTTGTGAGACAGATGGACTAGCAAGGGAGCTAAAACCCTGAGTCTCTGAACCGCCATGACCACTGGTGAAATTTTCAGTTTAAATTCCAACTGTCAAAATGACCGCTTTGGCAGTTCTAATAGTTTTGACATTCTTGGCAGTTCTAGTGTTGAGGTGTTGGGAGACAAGGAGGTTTACCGCACAGTTACTGTGCCAGCTGGCGTTATATCAAAAACAACTAATTTGAATACTGGTCAGCCCCCCTGCTTGGCAAATATTTTCTGATGAAGTGACCTGCATTCTTTTCCCATACATTAAACACTAGTGGAGTAGCTCTGGTACTGGTCTGTCTGGTATCAGTCATTCTGGGTGTTCCTCCCAAATAGCCCACAGACAAATTCAAATCTATAGAAACTCCTCACAGTGATAGCCTATCTATTGATTGTTGCATAACAAAGGTCCTGTATGTCATGTTTATAGACGTCAGCTCTGCCGTTTGTTCCTCATGAAACTCAACTCTCAGTTTCTGGTTTCTTTCAGAGACTGATGTTACGGATGTGTTACCTGCCAAAAGCAATATATTGATTTCAACATATTATCATGTTAGAGGTTGTTATCCTGAACACCTGAGCCCTCATCAAACAAATCCTCAGAGTAGGCTTAGGCTACTTGTGTTTTTACATGTGTTTTTTCCACAAGGATCATTGCAGGCCTATACTGCCAGGCAGGGATGGTATTTGTAATGTATTTAAAATATGTATTTTATATTTTATTGGGTTGAAGAAAATGGCTTCGTATTTTGTATTAAAAAATATATATAAAAATATGTAAAAAATCTTACCAAATACTTTTGGTAAAACCAATACTTTTGGTGATGTGATAACATCATACGTGCAAAACAATGAATGTAGCCTCTGACTGGTGCTGGCTCTAGAACTGCATTGGGTTGCTTTAAGGCTACATTCTGTGGCTCTCAGTAGGTTCGTTAGTTGAGCTAGCATGTATGTTCAACCCCAATCAAAAATTGTTTTAAGTCAATAAGCAATAAACTAGTTTAAATAAACCACATGTAAATAAAATTATTCAGTTTTAATGTTGACATAACAATGAAACGCGAATAGGTTCATTGTGTAGTTGATGAACCATGGATGTCTATTGTGTGTGTTGGTGTGTGTACGTGTGTGTGTGTGTGCGTGTGTGTGCGTGTGTGTGTGTGTGTGTGTGTGTGTGTGCAAGTGCATGCATATATGCATGTGTGTGTGTGTGTGCGTGTGTGTGTGTGTGTGTGTGTGCAAGTGCATGCATATATGCATGTGTGTGTGTGTGTGTGTGTGTGTGTGTGTGCAAGTGCATGCATATATGCATGTGTGTGTGTGTGTGTGTGTGTGTGTCTCCCATTTGTTTGCAATGGGACAGTAATCCCACTGTGTTAATAGCACCGGCTCACCTAGACTGACTGTTACGCACCATCAAGCTGTTTATGGCCTCATCGTACCTCCCTCTTCTCACAACACTATCGCAGCGGGACACGTTTCACAACTTTTACAGCTCCAACAACACCAAACGCCCCTACTCCTATGGTTAGGAGCTACTTATGGTTACCCCAGGAGACCTTGACCATGGGCAGAAGACCATCGGCCATACCTCCGGTACACACCACTCCTCTGTGGTCTACTGTCATTAAACACAGGACATGGAATGCTGACAAGAGCGAACAGAGATATAACGCCCTCAGGAGGAATTCTGAGCGTGTGATGGAACACACTGGACTTGTGATGACACAGGCAGGGAGCACAAGCACAGTGATAAATCCTATGGCTTCCATAAAACTGCATATACATGCACCGCATATGAGCATGGCGGGTTGTATGGGGAACGGTGGCGTGGGTAGGGTTTGCCTTTTTTGGTGCTGAAACTGAAGCACAGCCGAGGGTGGGGGCTTCCGCATATCACTTTGGTCTAGTATTCCGTTCGAAAAGAATATGCCAATTGTTAATCGTTAAACTTGTGGAGTCAAGTATGGTTCCTCCTCTCGTACAGATTTCAAGAAGGAGTGGCAATGGCGATACTGTCAAGGCAATAAGGCCCGTGGGCCTCTCATAGCTACGCTCAGTGTTGGGCTGCTCACAATTCCGACACGTTTCTTTGTATAATAAAGGGAGTGGTGTATTTCAATGTCCTCTGGTTACTCTGTTCTGTTTTGTTGCTTCACTAATTCAGTGATTTTTAGATGTGCTGTGTACTCCCCCACCTCCTCTCCCACCTCGGTTTCATATGATATCCCTCCACCATGTGTAGTTTATGAGTATCCCTGGCCCACATCAATGGCTTGTCTGATGCCCCACCCTCAGCTATAGGCGGAGCAGGGCTGGATGGTGACCCTGCATGTGGAAGCCTCTTAAACTGCTCAAATGTCTCTTTAATTGAGTGAACCTCTCCCCCGCTGATCCCGCCAGTGCTATACTGTCGCCATGACATCTCAACGCTTCGCCGGCACTGTGAGAGAAGCAGTGATGCCTGCCACCACCTCGTAATTTAGCCTACAAAAAACAACAACAATGCTGCAGTGTCTGTACTCCCCACCCCCCATCTCCCCCTCTGTTTTTTTATTGTTATCAGGGATTGGAGGAAGGGTGTCATAGCTTCCTGACAAAAACAACATGCGGTAATGACATTAAAGAGCTGACAGGTGAGATTGGGCCTCTCTGAAGGCCGTGCAATGCATGCTGGGATACATGGGGGTTGTGTCAGTCAGTACTTCACATGCTTGCTGACACACCGCAAAAAAGGTGGAAAAGTGACAAATAGGGGAGGTCAGACTTCGTAAAACATGTGACCGATGTTATGAAACTAATGACCCTTGCTGTTATCTCTTTTCTTCCTGTAAAATACACACGCAGTTCATTTCTTCTCTGTAGAGAGACAAGATACCTAAACATTTATATTTAAGTATATTTCTCCTATGGTATGGAAAATCACTGCATCTCAGGGCCCTGTCTTTCCCACATACCTCTTTGCTTACTCTATAGGTTGAGACAAAATGCATTGTGTGTCAGGTGTCCAACCATTCCCACAACTTTCTGGCTTGTTATGGGAGCACAAGGGAAGAGAAGAGGAGGCTTGTTATAGCTTAATGGCTGTGAGATTACCTCAGCTGTTAGCCTGTGGGAGGATTGCAGGTTTTGACTTCATTCCCATGCTAACGAGTGATGTGTTGAGCTGGTGTTGAGCTGGCTGCACAGATGCCTTCCTGTTATTGTGTGTGTGTACATGTGTGTGTGTGTGTGTGTGTGTGTGTGTGTGTGTGTGTGTGTGTGTGTGTGTGATTTTATCGGCATCTTTTATATGCTTGTTTGTTTGAGTGTGATGACTGATTGCTGAAACAGATTTTTAACTCCCAAAGATTTTGAACCCCCAGATTTTAAACCCAGTCCGTTATTTTGGGAAAGATGTGGGAGGACTCCTCTGCACAATTACTTAGACCAACATTGTTGAATAAGGGCCTGAAAAGCACAAGACACAAATGTAATTATTGTCTCCCAAAAAAACAGTCACCCTCCTCTCATGAAAATAGAGACTGACATCATACTTGTAAGACACACCCTTGTTTTAATTGAGAGACTTTAGATATGATGAAATATCCTGTAATAACATGCCTCTCTCTTTCTCTCTCTCTCTCTCTCTCTCTCTCTGTCTGTCTGTCTCTCCCTCTCTTGTTGTCTAGAGTAAACAGTGGCTGAATACTGTGGCTGAATACTGTAGTATTCCACACTTGTGCAGCACAAAGTGACTTTAACTGCCACCCAGCCTCACCCATTAAAACTGCTCTGGGCGAGAGGATCAAAAAACTCCAGGCCCCAGCACAGTCGGGTGCAACTGATTTTTACAAGCTTAACTCGCAATGGCTAGGAAGGCAGGCCGCGTAATTGCACTGGAGACCCGTTTAGAAGGCAGTGGCATGGTGCACAGCCGCTGAAGAGGGGCTGAGGCTGTCGATGCTGAAAGGTTGGCATGTGCCGCCACATGCTGCATGGCGGGAATACAATTGGAGTCTGTTTCAGCAGGTTATCGGCAGGACATGAGGTAATGCTTAGTGGAGGAGAGATGAACAATGTCCTGCACGGTCAAGGGCGAAATGATAAGGGGGTGGAGGGAGAACTAAAACAAACAATGTAGACCCCAAACACCCCAACAGGAAATGGCTCCTAACAAGTTGGGGAGGCCCCTTCTGGGCGAGAAAATGGGGCATTAAGAATTCACAAGAGGGCATGGAAGTTGGCCAAGTGTGTGTGTGTGTGTGTGTGTGTGTGTGCGTGTTGTACTTTTTTTGCGAAAGCCAGAGCTGCAGTTTGATACCACTGACTGACGCAAGTCACTCCCGGTCTCCCCACACACCTTGGTATTTCCTCCGGCTCTGGCGAAGGAAATAAGAGCTCCTAATTATAAGCCTTCTCCAGAACGAGGCCTGGGGAGAACAGTTTGTCGCTGCATATTAGGGGAATGACTAGAAAAGCTATCTTTGGACAACGGTTGGTGGTTTTTTTTTTTCATTCTTTGGACGCTGATCTATTAAAATGAGAGAGGCCCCAAATGTAGGATGATGTGGTGGTCTGCTTGAGGGTTAGTGTGAAGGAGGCTGAGGGACAATAGCAAGTGCTGATTTAGTGGCCTTCATGCCTCATGACGAATCAGCTTACATACTGCATGTTTGAGATGTGGCTGCTCAGAGCAAACTCACAGCTAACAGAGACTTTCTACTGAGGAGACACAGCACTCAAGAAATCTCTCATAGAAATGTATGGGGTTAGTTCATAACGCAAACATGGCAGTTGTCTACACATATTCGGCCCCTTCTGCTAAAAGTTGACATGTGAGTACATCATGCCAATCATGTGTTGTGCAGCTGGAGCGGTTGATGTTGTAATTGCACACTCAGACTTCTACCCAAAAAAGATGCCCTATAAGTGACAAAAAAGCGTTGCAATATGGCCGCCAAGTAGGGACTTGACTAAAAGGACTTTGCTGCTAATCACAAAAGGGTTTTGCTATATTCCTGTCATTCTCCTCACATTGCTGAAAAATAGTTTCATTTTTTTATTAATTGTTTACTTTTATGTGTCCATGTTTCAAGTTTTCCATGTTTTGCTTTTTATTTATTTTTTTTACTTCACATTAGGTCACATGACTGCATCCAGGATTGTAGTGGAGGCTAAACGCAAGTAGGCCTAAATGCAGTTTATCCACCTCTGAAATTTCAGAAATAGAGTTTATCCACCTCTCAAAAGAGTTTATTAACCAATTGCAACTTTTAACATTCAAAAATCACACTGTATTATCCTCATTCACAATAGTATTCATCAACACTCTAGGAACCATTTAATACCACACGGTAGCTATTGTGATACACATTGGACAATAACCTCCTCCATCTCCAAGCATATATAGCCTATATATATAAGTTATATAAACTTAGGACGTTCCATCCCTGATATAGTGATAACCAACCAATCATGTTAAAGACACCTTTGTGCCATTTTTACCAGGGAGAATATGTGGGCGGTAGTCCTTGCGAGTACAGGAGGAGGGATTTCGGATGGGAAGGGAAGTGTGGGACACCAGCGGGGCAGAGCACACACTGAGGGACCAAGAAGTAAGTTCTGAAATTAAATTATTTGCTGATAACGTTCTTGGTTTTAGTTTCGCCGTGTGTCCTGTAAATACTGAGATGATATTGTTAGTTTTGGTATATTTCAGTCGCCAGGTTCCGTCCTGTATTTTTCTAAAGCTATAGCCTACCTTTTGCTTGTAGCTTTGTCATAGCAGCGATGCTCGGTAGCAAGTCGTTGGAAGATGAGTCTTGATGTTGGCAAATTATGTGTTGAGCGAGTTATTCTCTGGTATCCAGCCAACGATGACTTTTTTTCAAATAGTCGAGGCTGCTTGTTATTTTATTTAAAAAAAAAATGTTGGTGTTAATATTCTCATGATAATGCTATGAAGGTTTCATGTCGCGCGTTCATAGCCTAGTTTAATAGCTAACATAACGTAAACTAGTGTGTCTAAAAAGGTCCAGTCATAGTTTAGAGAGGTCGACGTTGTTTGCCTGTCCCATTGTTAAAACGGATACCAGTGTCATGACCCTGATAGTTTACTAAAATGTGCCACGCAGTCTGTCTGTCCGATGTACACTATAGATCGTATAGAGCATCGTTTCATTAATTGGAAACACAATTTCATGTAAATCCCTGCTGCGACCAGATTCTTCCAGAGGTAACTGAGACCACGCTGTAGCCAGCAGGACAGGACAAATGCAAGTTTGTAATGTGATACCGCAGTCGTCTCATGCAGCTGCACCAGGACAACTGCTAGATTACACAGAAGCAACTGGCCAACACGTGTCTTTTAAAACAACTGAAGGGTTGAATGCTATGTGTGTGCTTGGTGGGGGTGTTACATTGGCGTGGTGTCAAACAGATAACTGTTTTAAGCTGGCAGGTTAAAGAGACAGACGTTACCATTGTTTGTGTATGGGCGCGTTCGCAATCCTGGACTGTGCAGCAGGGTAGCAGTGACTGGCAGACTGAAAGGATGACGTATCGTCTGTTGATGACCTCGTAGGGAAGTGTTTGCCCCACGTGAAACCACGAGAGGATGAGTTGGCCGTGCCCACCCCTTTTTTAGTCAAAAAGAGGAAAGAAATGAGGAAATGAAATAGTTCCATTTTGTCCCATATTAGGATGGAAAGCCGCCATACAGTTTAGTTTCTTTGTAATTTTACAAATTGACTAGAAGTCACAGTTGTTGCTTTCCCAACATGACAAAAGTCTTTATCACTTTGGCATGGAATTCAAGGCATGTCAGGCTTGACTTGGCTTCATATCATTTCTTTAACATATCACTGATTTGAATTCAGCGTATTGTGCTGGAGTAAAATGCCTTATTGGATTTGGTGCCTGTGATACCAGTGTTGATTCTCACTCACACAGAAGTGTGTGTGTGTGTGTGTGTGTGTGTGTGTGTGTGTTTTCACCCCAGTATGGAGGCGCAGCCATGGTTCCTGAAAAGGAAAAGGCTATTCCTTCGGTCGGATTCTTTGGGCAGATTGGAATGTATAGCTATGAGGTTGGGTTTTCCAGCTTTGCCAGCAACAGCAGCTGTGTGACAAAAGGGGAAGAAAAGAGAACTCTCTTTTTAAAGTCATGTCTCTCTCTCTCTCTCTCTCTCTCTCTCTCTCTCTCTCTCTCTCTCTCTCTCTCTCTCTGTCTCTCTGTCTCTCTCTCTCTCTCTCTCTCTCTCTCTCTCTCTCTCTCTCTCTCTCTCTCTCTCTCGTCAGGAATCATGCAGCGAGGCTCTTTGGCAAAAAAACTGGAATTTCAATTACGTCTCTATCCATACCATGAAGCTTACCCTTAGTGTGTGTGTGTGTGTGTGTGTGTGTGTGTGTGTGTGTATATGTGTGTACACAGCCAGCTTGCTAGGGTAGGGCAGTATAGGGGTGTGGTCGCCTGTCTCCTCGCCCGTGTTCAGCTCCTCTCGCGATACTGGTCCCACCCCTCTGATGCTCTCCGGCTGATTGATTGGTTTGGGAGAGCTGGGGCTGTAATTGCTGGCAGCCGGTGGGCCGCACAGCCCTGCATGGTAAGTGTGATGCTGTGTAGGCCTAGATGAACAGAACAGTGTAGACGAAAAGTCACCCCCCCCCCCCCCCCCCCCATTTTTCTCTCTTTTTCCCTTCTTAAACGCGGATAGCTGTGGTTTCACAAGGCCTCGTAGTTTTGTTTTTCTTCTCTGCTCTCTGTCCCTTCTGTTCCATACATTCTCACTCGCTCACTCACTCGCTCTCTCTGTCTTTGCTTGCATATTCCTTGAGTGTGTTCTTGGCTGTAGCCATGGGAGTGTTCGAGGATCGAGGAGGAAATCACACGCTTCTCCCACAGTGTATTGTTAGGGAAGCATGTGGTTTCGAGGCGCACTGCAACCTTGCCCTAAATTTGCACATGGGTTTCAAAAACACTGCTCATGCAGACCGGTAGTGGGAGGTTAGGTTATGCTGACATCCAAACTACAGCATTTAACCCCCCCCCCACACACACACACACACTACTCCATCCAATAACCTATTCTGTACTGTTCTCAAAGCCCAGAGTAAGCTCAGAACACAAGCCCAGTATCACTCGTCTCTCGTTTCAGTGAAACTTAGCTGCCTTGGAGTACACTGCTTCTGCCTCCTTTATAGGAGGATACACTAGACACTATCAGGACTGCTACATTAGCTCATTGCCTGATATCCTGTGTAGTGATGTGTTTTTATATTTAGCCCATATATGAATTTTTGCAGACGACTTTGGTGTCTCTCTGAATCCATTACAGGACAAGCCACAGTCCTCTTTGTGGTCAGATTTAAAATAGCTGGACATGTGTTGTGAAGTGTTTGGCTGGTCCATTACCCTTACGCATTAATGCAAGCGTAGGGATTATGATTTGGGCTGGCATTAGCCGTTTGTAGGAGCCTTAAGCCCCACTCATCTCATTAAACTGTGTGCCCCGGGGCTGGATAAGCTGCCACTGTTTGTGCATTGGATTTACTACATGTTGTGTTGTATGTATGGAGCAGGAGGGTAGTTTGTGGTGGGGCCATTGTCATTAATTAAGCCCACACTGTGTTTTTAGGGAAGTGTATGTGTTTGTTCTTCCTGAATGGCCATGTACAGTAGATCTTGCTCTCCTGTGTGTGTGTGTGTGCACGCGTGTGTGTGTGTGCACGCGTGTGTGTGTACACTGTGTGTGACTGCACTGGTGTGTGCCGGTAGCTTTCCCACATTTTCCCCTTGTTAAAAGCCCAGGAGATATTACCAGCATTACTCACCAAGCAGACGCCGCTGACTGGGAGGAGTAACTCGACCATCTCCAACTTAAGAACAACCCTGAAAGAGCAGCGCTCTCCATTTTCCATGTCTCTAAAAAACAAGGCCATCTTTCATGTCAGCACCCGTGTTTCATCAGGACGGAGCCTCCAGAGAGCGAGCGAGCGAGCGACCTCATACTCACCCAGGATGTGACTTTTCAGATACTAAGCAGTGTGGTGGTTTTTTTTTTTTTTTGAGGGCTTGTTGTTTGCTGCTTAAATAGATACGTTGACTCATCTGGGAGTGCGGGAATGGTGTGGCTAACCTGGGGGAACAGCTGACCGTCATGCTCCCACTCTCATCTGCTCGCCCTGCCCCCACCCCCACCCCCACCCCCACCCCATTCCACGCCCCCAGTCCTGAGTTGGCTGTCGGTCGGATGTGAAAGTGATTATCTCTGCAGTCGCCCCAAAACCAGCCTTACTACGTGTTTGTGCAGCTGGCAAGGAAAGCCGCATAAAGAATGTACCGAAAACTCCAGAGCTGTTTGGTTCTTATGTTGCCATTCTATTTTTTTTTGTTTATTTTATTTTCAAGTTTTCTACCCTCTCTGCTCCCATGTGTTGGCATCCTAAGTTAACATGGGAAGAACTCCAGGGACTGTCTGCCTTTCTCCTCACGCCGCCTAATGCTTTCCTCCCTCTTCTTCTTTTTTTTCTTCTTTTCTTTCTTTTGCCTCAACGTTCAATCCGCTGACGCACTGTCGGAGACGTTTCTTTTTTGTCCTGCGCCGAACAGAGGTCGGCATTTTTGTTTTGCTATCCCCTCCTGCGCTGTGGGATTTTGCTTCTGAAAGCCCAGTAGCTTGTGGAAGCTTCCTTTAAAAGAGGAAAAAAACACACACACACACACACACACACACACACACACTGAGGTGTGTTTCACCTTTAGTTTTGCACTAAACAAGGAAAGCGTTCTGGACTAGTGCAGGAGTGACTGCTCTGTTCCGGAGGCCGAGAGGCTCGCCCGCTGCTCCACCTGTGTAAGCCACCCCTGAGCACAATGGTGAAGGTATTCCAGGCATCCTCCCCATCTTATGTAATCCACGCTTGCCTGTCCTGTTTTCTTTTTTTTTTCATAAACATTTTAGGCAACGCCCCTGTAGGCTTGTGCCTTTGGGGGCTGCGAGCCGTGAAGACGTCGAGTGGACTCACCTGCTGTCAGTCACTGGAATGGGCCCGGCATTCTGCACATTGTCTTCATGTTGAGACTGCCAGCTGGTGTGTGTGTGTGTGTGCGTGCGCGCGCGTGCGCGTGCGGGTGTGTGTGAGATGCCTTCAGAGCAGTGAGGCATCAGGGCTCCGGCCTGGGGCAGTGGGGTGAGCCAAGCCGAGAGTGCACATCTAGTTCCCAGCAAAGGCTGGTGACTGAACTGGCCGATTCTCTTCTTTGGAAACCATATTTAGTCTATTACGTTGACCATTTAAAAGTTTTCTTTTGCTTCTAAGGGTTTCCTACGCCCAATTACCTGCACTGTTCTCTGTGCACTAATGTTCTGAGCGTATGTTCCCTTATCATTACTGTGTCTTGTGTGGCAGTAGCAATCCGCCTTGTTATGATGAATGAGGCTCTTATTGAGATAAGTCTAAAAGGGCATGAAGATTGACTGTAAACATTAGCGTGCGTTAACATGCGAGTGAGTTGTCTGTATGAGTGGGATCGTAAACAGCGCGACGGTTAGATCAGTTCTCCAAGGGCCCACTGGAACCTGTAATTGCATCGTGGGGCTTGGAGAGCTGTAATCCAGAAGGCCTTTCATGTGGCGTGTTGATAGGATGTGTCCCAGAGCGAATGGCAGGGGCCTGGGCGGTAGGGTTACCCCCCCCCCCACACACACACACACACACACACACACACACACTACACACTCTCTCTACTTCTTTCCCTCTTTCTTTCTTTCTATCGTTCTTTCTCTCTCTCCCTCTCACTCTGTCTCTCTCTGCGCTGCAGAATACCTCAGACCCTCCTTATCCTGGCATCTGTAACAACAAACAGGCTTTGTGTGTGAGTGTGATGGAGGCCAGTCACTGCTCTATTCCTCTGGGTGCTCTCAGGCCATCGGGTGAGGCCCAGTAGGTTGGTGGGATAGCAGAGGGATCATGTGAGGTTAAAGTGTGTGTGTGTGTATGTGTGTGTGTGTGTGTGTGTGTGTGTGAGAGAGAGGGAAAGGAGTGCATGATGAGAATGTATGCAAGACAGTGAGTTTGTTGTGAGTGAGTCAACTCCATTGAGTTCATTTGGATAGATAGATATTTTATTAATTCTGAGGGATATTTAGCCATTGAGTAGCTTATGACCGAAACATACACGCATACAGAAGAGGAAACGCCCACAACACTGTAAGAACATCAGATTCTGTTCCCTCATGTGAACCTGAAGTCTTGGGGTTTTTGCTTTATTTTGGGCCATTTAGGTCAGTAGTGCAAGGGCTTAGTCAACTAGAGTTAAGCCAAGTGCATTATACTGCACATGCCATGCACTTCAAACAGCATTCTTCTGGAGCTGCCTAATCAGTGGCATGTCCACCTTAAATATTTATGGGCTTAGGAAGAACCCCCCCCCCCCCCCCCCCCTCTGTCTGTCTCTTTGTCTATTTCCTTCTCCCTTGCCTTTGTCTTTTGAAGTATGGCAACCTTAGCCGCCTAGATTTGGAGCTTTCAGGGGAACTGGCCGGTCGAGTTTGGGTTTACAGCCGTGGAGAAAGTTAACACCTGTCGCGCCATGTGTTGGTGCAGAGCTTTAACTGCTGGGTTGCTGCGGTCATTGTGCCACTGTCACTCAAATGCCCCGGAGCGTCGTAGAGGAAAAAGGAAAGGGGATCTATGCCTCACTGAAACCTCAGTCCAGCAAGCAGACACTTTTTGATTGGCCTTGAATTCTTTGATTGTCTGAGCCTTCAGCTCCTCCACTGAAGGTTACGGCATCAATTATCTGGAGATAAAAATGTGCTGATAAAAATGCCTCTCCATCTGTTGGGCGTCTCTCATTTCCCCCTAGCTGCTCTTAAAACTGCCACCTACCCGCACCGTGGGTCATTCCAGTTTTGCAATCCGTTTTTTTCCATTGGGCTGAACCAGCATGTTCAATCCCCTCCCCAGCCGCAACCCCCTCTTCCTGATATTCAAGACAGGACTTGTTTAACAGGTGATCTGTTGTTTTGTGTTGTAACCAGAGACTGGAGGAATGTTGACATCAAGAGGCCGTTTTTTTTTTTTTTTTTTATAATAGTTTGGAAACCCAGTCAGTTTCAATTGCGGTGGTCCAAAGTCTAAATCGTTCCCGAAAGGACACTCTCTTGGGCTTTTTGTGTCCTATTTTAAAAGCCAACTGCGTGTTTTAAATTCTCTGGTATTTACTGTGCTGAAAGGGCCTTTCTTCCTAAATTGCTGTCACTCACATTGCACACACAACCACTAGCGAGAGTTTAGCCTACAGACATACACCACCTCCACCACCTTGCCCTGTGTGTGTGTGTGTGTGTGTGTTTGTGTGTGTGTGTGTGTGTGTGTGTGTGTGTGTGTGTGTGTTGTGTTCTCATAGGCTCTGTTAGGAGACTGAAGTCACCACCTTGTCCCTCTGCTGATCTGTGATCAGATATGTGTGTATTGTTTTGAGTTTTGATGAAGGCGATCAGTATGTTGCGTTTGGCACTTCAGGGCCACCGTAAATCAGAAAGTCACATACTTGTGTCCCTCCTCGACCTGTCCTTCAGGTCCAACTTCAGCTCTGTAGTGTGTGTGTGTGTGTGGCCAGTTTATTGTGGCTACTTTTTCGGGCACTGAATCACTGTTTACTGCTGGGACGAAGGTCATCCTGTTTTTCTTTTTTTTTTTTTTTTTTTTTTTTGTGTTATTTGTGAGGTCATTTAATGTAACAGTCCACCTGTGTTGAGGAATGCTAAAAACACACACAAACATATGCCCATGCACGAGTCTGCGATCGGTTGATAAAGCATGTAGCCAATTCTACATAACTGAAGTTTGTTAGGAGACAGACCGTGACTCTGTTCTATGTTTGTTTATGGTTCTTTCTGAACTAGATCAACAAACAGCAACATCAACAACACATTACATTTATATAGCGCTTTTTCAAGGCACATTACAGTGGAGGGGGAATCTCACTAACCACCACCGATGTCTGTCTTCGCTGTCTGATGCTGCATGGATAAAACACATGTCTTGTCCATCAATGACTCCGCAGCAAAGGAATGCACAAAGTGAAATGTCCACTGAGGAGTGTGTGTGTGTGTGTGTTTATGTGTGTGTGTGTGTATGTGTGTGTGTGTGTGTGTGTGTGTGTGTGTTTATGTGTGTGTGTGTGTGTGTGTTTATGTGTGTGTGTGTGTGTGTGTGTGTGTGTGTGTTTATGTGTGTTCATGACTTTCTTTTTTTTTTTCTTTTTTTTTGAAGGAAAGAAGTGGGGGGGAAAGAACACATACAAATGCTCATGATAGTCGCTTGTATTGTTCGCTAATTTGATCTGTGAACTCGTGGAGTCTGCCAGCAGCAGAGGTTAGACTGAAGTCAGTCTGGGGCACACACAAACAGACCGCGAGTGAGTGTGTAGTTGTTTTGGAATTTCCTGTGTGATTTTTTTGGATTGTTCATTTCTCAGTTGTAACGGTGATGTTGCTTAATGGTGTCAGATTGTACCCGTGTCAACAAAACCCAGGCAGTCCTGGTTGAGTTCAGTTGCTTATTCTAGTGTGTGTGTGTGTGTGTGTGTGTGTGTGTGTGTGTGTGCTTAGGCGTGTCAGCATCCCCATCTGTCCGAGGGGCAGCTGCCAGTAAAAAGGCAAACGCACATGGTCTCTGTCTGCAGCCTCTTTCTCTCACTCTCTTTTTTCCTCGTCTCCCTCCCTTCTTCTCACACACACAGACAGCACTCTCTCCTTCTCTCCCGCCCTCTCTCTCTTTTTAACTGTCCTCTATTCATTCCCTGCCTTTCTCTCTATCCCGTATATTCTTTCCCTGCCTCTTTCTTTCTCTTCCTCCCTTCCTCCCTCTCTCTCTCTTCCTCCCTCCCTCCCTCTCTCCCTCCTTCCCTCTCTCCCTCCTTCCCTCCCTCTCTTCCTCCCTCCCTCCCTCCCTCCCTCGCTTGCTCCCTCCTTCTCTCGGCCCTGGCAGGAAGTGTGTTGTGACTTGCTGCCGGCGCTCTTTGTGAGCGAGACAGGAATGCTGGCCCTCCAGATTAGCCTTGAAGGGTGTGGAGCCAACTGCTGCTGCTGCTGTCGTCCTCCTCACACACACTCGTCTGCGTTTGTGTCTGTCCATCTCTGCTGAAGAGCCCGCACGAGCTCACTGCTCAGGTCTGGACCCTCTCCTCTCCTCTCCTCTCTAATCTCCTATCTCCTCTCCTCTCCTCCCCTCTCCTATACTCTCCTCTCTTCTCCTCTCCTCTCCTCTCCTCTCTCTCTCTGTGACTGGTTCGTAAGAGCCTTGTTCAGCTTCCTTGCTCTTGGTTTTATTGTCATCAGTGTTTAGCGTTTGTAGTGGCTGGTGTGTGTGTGTGTGTGTGTGTGTGTTTTCAAACTGACCATCAAGGTGAGGCTACTGAATGTGTGTAAAGTTAGGCCATTTAATTCCCACTCTTTTCTTCTGTCTTTCTCAAGAGGTGTGTGTGTCCCAGGAGGGAGGTGTGTTTTGTTTGTGTTTGTCTCATCTCATTACTGAAGTGTCCATGGTGACTCTGCCCAGGGAGTGTGTGTGTGAGTGTTAATGGTGATTACTGGGTTTGCTTTTTGAGTAAACTGTGGACTTCTTGGGGAATGTCTCAGGTTGGTTGGGTTTGGCTCTGAATGATGATGGTCCTCATCCACACCCAAGTGAGCAAGTGGTAATGTGTGTGTGTGTGTGTGTGTGTGTGTGTGTGTGTGGTGGGGGGAAGGAAAGGCATGTACATGTTTGTGTGTGTGTGTGATCCTGCCTGGTGTGCTGGGGTGGGTTGTGTGTGTGTGTTTGTGTGTGTGTGTGTGTGATCCTGCCTGGTGTGCTGGGGTGGGTTGTGTGTGTGTGTGTGTGATCCTGCCTGGTGTGCTGGGGTGGGTTGTGTGTGTGTGTGTGTGTGTGTGTGATCCTGCCTGGTGTGCTGGGGTGGGTTGTGTGTGTGTGTGTGTGTGTGTGTGTGTGTGTGTGTGATCCTGCCTGGTGTGCTGGGGTGGGTTGTGTGTGCCTCTCTGTAGGTAAGGGAGGGAGGTGACGCTGAGCAGCCTATTGGGTGTGGCCCTTCCCCTTCTCTCTCCCTCTACTTTTACTCTCCCTCTTTCTTCTCTCTTTCTTTCTCTCCATCTCTCATTTTTCTTCTCTCTCGGTCCATATGACTTTTTTTGTTGTTGTTGTTGCACAGTTGAATGAGGTGCTGAAACTGAAGTTAAGCCTGAGTCTGTCTCGAGGTGCACTGAAAATGGTGTAGTGTGTTAGCGTTTGAGGTGCTACTGTAAACAGCACTGAAGATGTTTCACGAACACGCCCTTATTAACTGAGCTAATGTTGCTTTTGCTGACTGTTGTGAGTTTGCACATTCTCTCATCTCCAGTTTCTCTGGGCTTTTGCTTTGCGATTGCCAGAGTGGGCAGAAAGAATGACTGGCTCTGTTGTTGACATAACAGTTTGTTCAATGGCTCTTTCTCCTTCTGCTTTTCATCTCTGCCTCTCTCTCTCTCTCTCTGTCTCTCTCTCTCTGTCTGTGTGTGTGTGTGTGTGAGGGGTGGTGCAGAATCAGTGTAGTACTTTTTGACTGCAGGTAAGAGTTAACAGGAAGTGGGTTGGCTTGGCTATGTACTTCACTGCAGTGAATGAATGCGTGTGTGTGAGAGAGAGAGTGGATCCTTGCATATGTCCGCTGTCACCTTCAGTATAAGCCCCCACAGAATGAGACTGGAGGCTACATCCTCTTCCCTATAAAACCACAGCTCTACTGTCAAAGTCTGTCCTCTGTCCCTCTGCATTAGCCTAGCCTAGCCTGCATTAGCCTAGCCTAGCCTAGCCTGCATTAAATTAAGAGCTTGAGGCGAATATCACTAAAAAGAAATGGAAGCTTATAATCATGTTGTAGCCTAGTCTAGCATAAAGCAAACTCTGGTCTTAACACAAGCAAGGAGTATGGCTTTAAATAGGCAGTGTGCTGTGCTCTCAGTCATTCATTTTAATAGGTTAACTTGCGTACAGGCCGGGAGTGTGTTTGCCCTCAGTTGGGCTGTTGGTTCTGGGATGTCGGTATGGAAATAGTGTTCGGCAATCTTGGCCTGGCGTTCTGAGGCGCTGAGGGTTTCAGGGCCGGGTGGGTGCTGGTAAAAACAGTTTTATCTGTCAATAGGCCTTCCGCAGTTCAAACACAGCCAGCTGCCAGACTGGGAAGGCTTCAGCCCAAGGCCTCATATGGCAGACAGACAGATGCACACACACGCACGCACGCATGCACACACACAAGCATGCACATGTGCCTACATGTGTGTGCACACCCACACACACACACACACACACAATCATGTGCCTGCACACACACACACACTCTTAGAGCCTGCTGTCTGAAAACAAGGTTCCACACAGACAATAATCTGGAAAAATTAATCAACTCCTTTCTGTTTAGCAGACGTGCAGAACAGTGACCAAATGTAACTGGAAACTCTGATCGTCTCTGCCTCAGAATCTGGGCTAGATATTGTTCCTCTGCCTCAGGATCTAGGCTAGATATTGTTCCTCTGCCTTGTGAATCACACTTCAGCCATGCAGTTCTTCTACTGAAGCAGATGTCCTTTTTTAAAACTCCCACTGGCATTACAGGGCTGCAAAATCATGAAATTGTTTTCAGTTTTGAGTTCAGAACAGAGGCGTACTTGCACATCAGTGTAGCATCACAGGGCATTTTCATTTATTTTTAATTATTTTACCTGAATCAGGCATTTTTGTTGGTCAGCTAAACTGTCCTGTCTATTGCGACGCCTGACGCCAGAGAGAACTGTAGGAGAGAGTCTTTAGCACGCTGGATGAATGTTTGCATGCCAATGCAAATGCTGCACACGGTAATGCATCCTGTGACTGCTGCCCTGTTGCCAGACACACACACACACACACACACACACACACACACTGCCCGCTTTCCTGCCCACTGGAGGAGCACAGGGAACAAAATTGTCAATAAAGTTTTTTTTTTTTTCAGGAAAGTTTTTTTGGAAAGTGAGGTGGTGTTACTGAATGGAACCCTTATGCATATCTCTCTCTCTCTCTCTCTCTCTCTCTATCTCTCTCCTCTCTCTCTCTCTCTCTCTCTCTCTCCCTCTCTCTCTCTCTATCTCTCTCTCTCCTGCAGAACAAGGGAGATTGTTGGACTGAGCGGTGCAGGTTGACTAGGGGGACATGGCAGGAAAGATTTCCAAAGACGAGCTGGAGGAGCTGCGGGAGGCCTTCGCCAAAGTGGGTGAGTAGTGTTGCCCAGGTCAAAGTGGGTGAGTAGTGTTGCCCTGGGCAACGTGGGTGAGTAGTGTAGCCCTGGGGAACGGGGGTGAGTTGTGTTGCCCTGGGCAACGTGGGTGAGTTGTGTTGCCCAGGTCTGGTCTGCTGTCCTGGTCCGGTCTGTCATCTGTTCATCTGGCAGCTTCACAAGAGCCACTCTGTCCTCTCCCTTCCTTCCTTTCCTCTGCTACTCTTCCCTACTCTTTTTATTCTCTCCATCTCTCTCTCTCTCTCTCTCTCTCTCTCTCTCTCTCTCTCTCTCTCTCTCTGCGCTGCCCTCTTTTTTTCAAGCACTTTCTCTCTCTCTCTCTCTCTGCGCTGCCCTCTTTTTTTCAAGCACTTTCTCTCTTCCCCTTCCCTCACCTCGCCTCTTTCTTTCTTTCTTTCTTTCTTTCTTTCTTTCTTTCTTTCTTTCTCTCTCTCTATTTTTTTTTTCTCTTTCCTCTCTCCTCTCCTCCCCTCACCTCCCCCATCTTCCTATGAAACGGTGCAAGTCATGGCCCAAGAATGTTCTCTTTTCTCCTGCACGCTGGCGGCTGAACTGAGAGCCCACTCTCTGGGCTGTGCTGCACAATAGCCGGGCCCCTCTCTGGCTCCCAGCAGCTCCGTCCTAATATCGATTCAGGAAGCCATCTTGGACTGTTACAGTCTTATCAGTTTGTTATTTTGATTCTGCTCTGCCACTACGTCTCCTTTAGGCTCAGTATAAGCCTCACGGAGGTTTACCTCTAGATGGATTCAGCTAGAAAGGGTTGAAACGGAGCAGTAATCAAGGATCTTTGATTCGGCACAGACGTTGTTGTCATTCCTTAGTTTCATCTCATGGTTGAGGAGTTTCAAATTGCTAGCCAAGGTTGAGTTTCTCACAAGGCATCTAGAGGCAGTTGCAAGCAGCAACCATAACTGAGAGTGTTTGAGCTGAGATGCTCTCTGTTATTTACCACGTCGGACAACAGTGCATGGCACTCGTCACAAAAATGCTTTTGGAATGATTGAGAACCCTTGTAAGACTGCAGATCATCCCTGCTTAGTGACTGTAGAGTTGGCCCCTCAGACCCATCAGCTCAGGGGGATGGAGGGGTTACTCTCTGGGTTTCTTCATTCCAATCCAAACCAACGTTTTCAGAGAGGGTGCAGTGCAGTGCAGTGCAGTGCACTGGTGATGCTGCTGGTGAAACCACCATGTGCCGTTGAGCGTCTGCTGCTCACCTGATTACCTCTATGCTTCATACTTGTCGCCTAGAATGAGCTCTCAGAAATCAGTAGTAATTGGCCTCCATATTGAACCTTTAGCTGTTTGTTTGACACTAGTCATGCCTCTGTTCTGCTCGAGATGCTTTTGATCTGGTCTGCTGTGCTTCTTGGCCAGTGTTGCCATGGACTTAAGAGGGCCATGGATCAAAATGCAGATCGGAAAACATGAGCTCTCATCTCACAATCAATACATCTGAATTAGCGCTAACTCAATACGCTCTTCCAGCAGGAGCTCATTTCCTGCTTGTGACGCAGTCGCAGAGAGAGCTTTACCACATCATCACCATCTGAGTGATGCCTCATCACCGTGGTGATGGGCAGCCTCCAGCTTCTTTGAGCCTAATGTTGAGATGCTATAAGCACGCACTCTCTCTCTTTCAATCCACTTTTAGCCCGAGTGTTTCCCGCACAGGATCCTCAGGATGGGGACTGTGTGTGTTTGAGCCTCCCTACAGTGCTGATGGGGACTGTGTGTGTTTGAGCCTCCCTACAGTGCTGATGGGGACTGTGTGTGTTTGAGCCTCCCTACAGTGCTGATGGGGACTGTGTGTGTTTGAGCCTCCCTACAGTGCTGATGGGGACTGTGTGTGTTTGAGCCTCCCTACAGTGCTGATGGGGACTGTGTGTGTTTGAGCCTCCCTACAGTGCTGATGGGGACTGTGTGTGTTTGAGCCTCCCTACAGTGCTGATGGATGCGACGCACATGCAGAGCGCTGTGAGATATTTAGCATGCTGTGGGTTGCCTTGAGCACCGCAGCTGTTCAGAGAGAAGCTATGTAAAGTATTCCATAAGGCACACACACACACACACACACACACACACACACACACACACACACACACACACACACATACCAGCTCTTAGAAATAGAACACCTGTTCTCCACACACACACACACACACACACACACACTCTTACAGTACATACACATTCACTACACACACACACACACACACACACACACACACACACACACACACACACATACCAGCTCTTAGAAATAGAACACCTGTTCTCCACACACACACACACTCTTACAGTACATACACATTCACTACACACACACACACACACACACACACACATACCAGCTCTTAGAAATAGAACACCTGTTCTCCACACACACACACACTCTTACAGTACATACACATTCACTACACACACACACACACACACACACACACACACACACACACACACACACACACATTCACTACACACATCTTTATACTACATGTTTTGAGTACACATATTTGTGCTCAAACAAACCTAGGAGAACAGCTTGAAGGGGGTTGTGCTCAAACATACACAATGCCCAGTTCACATGTGCTTCACCCAGGAGAACAGCTTGAAAGTGGTTGTCCGTAGAACAGTAAATCCTTAGAGTAGTGGTGCCGGCTTGCTGCAGTTCAGCTGTCAGTCATGATGTCACTTCCTGGTGATGGTTATTTGGTTAACCTTGTCCTAGATGCTGGTACTAGAGCTGTGTTCGCACGGACACAGGGATGATACACCCATTGAAGCAAACTACTTCATAAACAAAGTGGCAGGCCTAATTTGACTAAAGACCCTGTAAGCCTCTGAACCATTGTCAGAGACCAAACATGGGCATCATGATGAGCCTCACACACACACACACACACACACACACACACACAGACACATACAGACGTTGCGTCATGGTGTCCAGAGTCGGGTGTGTCATGAGGCTGGCTCCATGTGAGTCCTGGGAACTGGACTTCACCATGAAATCACCGTGCAGGACACCTCTCCATCCAGAAATAACTGCTCAAATCCCCAAACTGAAAGAATGGTTATTTAACTCATGGATTTTCGACCAGTGCTCTGTGAAGGCATTGCTCATGGTCCTCATCACCTTTTTGTATTCAGCGATGGTCCTCCGGCTTTCTCCTCAGTCAGAATGGTGGTCCTTGGGCCTGGGTCACAGTCAGTTAAAACTCCCTGATTTAACTCCTCCAACGGAAAGTTAGATCTGGCCAATAACACAAGTAGAGTTCTGACTTTGGCTTTGTGACTGGGACCTGACGCTATGCTTGTGTGTGTGTGTGTGTGTGTGTGTGTGTGTGTGCGCGCCCAGACCTGAACAGCAATGGCTTCATCTGTGACTATGAGCTGCACGACCTCTTCAAAGAGGCCAACCTCCCGCTGCCCGGCTACAAGGTGCGCGAGATCATCCAGAAGCTGATGGCCGAGGGCGACAAGGACAAGGACAACAAGATCAGCTTCGACGAGTTTCTTTCGGTGAGTCAGCACAGCCCACGCATCAGACACACGCATGCACACACACACAAACAAACAAACAAACAAAGAGTTGGCTCGAACATGTGCAATTTAATTTACATCTTGTGACTGTCCAATCTGGTTGCACCACAGTAGCAGCATACATGAGCTGTCTCATTCGCTGATGGAGAAGCAGCAGGTTAGTGTTTTGAAGACTAGGATATAGACTACTATATTTAAATACGTGGAAGCAGCACATAAGCTGTTCGGTTGAAAGACCTGTAGCTGTTGACCTCCGCTTATCCTTAGACGTAGTTGTATTGCACCAGACGGCTACTTTTTGGGCAACAGGGATTGAGAAAAATTAGAGAAGTTATTGTTCGAACAGTCTTTACACAATCAGTGGTCATTTGGCTTTGACCGCATATTGCAATGCTGTATGCCATTTGTTGGCTTTTGGCTGCAAGGTTAATCTAAGAGTTACTCAATGTCTCATCAGTCTTGTAGTACGTGGTAGACAGTCACACACACACACACACACACATACACACACACACACACACACACACATACATATATATATATATATATATATATATATATATATATATATATATATATATATATATATATATATATATATATACATATATACATATACATGAGGTTATTTTGGCTTGGAGTTCATCTGTATATATATATCAGGGTTCCCACGGGTCATGGAATTTCTAGAATATGATGGAATTTTGGAAAGTCTAAAGGCAAAGAATTTTATACATTTTGGGTCATGGAATATCAGGAAATTTTGTTGTAGCAGTTTAAAATGTACTTGTCAAAATTCTTTAATACAAATATATGTCTATGCTGAATTGGTGTATAGCTTATTAGCTTTACTGCTTGCTTGAGTAGTAATTTTATTCTTCTCCTGCTCTAAAAAAGTAAAAGATTCATGAACGCTACGCAGCTGCCTTGAAATATTTGAACAGTATATTGCATCATTCATTATATAGTAGGTCATGGTAATTCAGTTTTATGTCAGGGAAAGTCAGGGAACCCTGATATATACACACACAGTCATGCTCTACAGTTTAAATGCAGAGCTTCCTCGACCTCTAGCATACGCATGTCTGTGTGCTTTGTGAAGGTTTATGAGGGAGAACCTTTTCGCCCTTTGCTCACATGCATGACTGTGACATGATGGTCTGAGACTGAGAGGAGATGTAAAGGGAGGGGGGGGGGGGGTAGAGAGGGTGTGGTGGCGGGGGTAGAGAGGGTGGGGTGGCGGGGGTAGAGAGGGTGGGGCATATTGGCATTCCCTCCTGCATGACTCATTCCTTCACATTCATGATTGAAAGTGGGTCAGACTGAACTTGCACAATTTTCCTAAATGAATTCCATAAATGATTTAGGACCAGAAGACCTGTGCGTGTGTGTACTTCTGTGAACTGTTCCTGTTCACAAGCCCACCACAGACATACATATAATGTGCTTCATCTGTACAAACACTACGGTCCTTTGGTTGTCTCTCCAGGGGAGGTGGAACGAGTCTTATGGCTCGGAGAAGAGCAGATTTACTCCACAGTAATCTTTGCCTCCAGCCCTGCATGGGACCCATCTAGTTAATAATAATAATAATAATATAGGTCATGGCGGAAGAAGACAGAAGAGGAGGGGTGGTGTGGAGAGGGGAGGGATACACACAGAGGTCCGTTGGGGAGGTGGAGTTGAGCTACCATGCAAATCTTGGCAAATCTCGGACTAGGGTCAGGTGCAGGACACCCAAACAACGACCTTCGCAAGTTAGAGGGCGGGGGGGGGGGGGGGGGTGTTGAATTAGTCCTTGTTCAGGAAAGCAGCATGCAGAGAATCAGCAGAGCTTTCCGACACATGCCGGTACACACTAGTACATGCATAGATGTACAGCGGGGAAAATAAATATTGAACACGTCAACATTTGTTTCAGTAAGTATACTTCCAGTGAGGCTATTTGCATGAAGACATTAGTGTTAACTTACCGTACTTTCACCACACATTAGTATTAACTTAGGTAATCCACACATATAAACATTAATGTTAAAGTAGTGTGTGTAATTAAAGTAGAGTTATGAGTATAAAAGTGGAATGCCACAGGAAAAAAAGTATTGAACACGCCTACTGAAATTTCTTAAATACTTTGTAGAAAACCCTTTATTTATAATGAGAGCTTCAAGGCATTTCCTCTATGACGAAGCTAATCAGTCGCAGTATTCAGGTGTGATTTTGGCCCATTCTTTTAAACAGATAGTCTTTTAATATTGAAGATTCCAGGGGTCCCTCTTGTAAATTCTGATCTTTAGGTAACTTCCAAAACTGTTCAATTGGATTTAAGTCAGGGCCTGAATTTCCTTTCTCTGAAACCAGTTGAGAGTTTCCTTTGCTGAATGCTTTGGATCATTGTCCTGCTGGAAGGTCTAGCCATGTCTCATCCTCATTGTTCTGGTGGATGGCAAGATTCTCCCAGAAAAAATGGCTCCATTCATCATTTCTTCAACTGTATGAAGTCTGCCAGTACCATGAGATGAAAAACAGCCCCACACCATTATGCCTCCACCTCTAAACTTCACTGTTGGTATGGTATTTTTAGGGTGATGCACAGTGCCATTTCTCCTCCAAATATGGTGTGTAGTATGACATCCAAAGAGTTAAATTTTGCTCTCACCTGACCAGAATACATTCTCTTAGTATTTCATAGGCTTGTCCAAATGTTGTGTAGCAAACTTTCAATGAGCTTCAACATGTTTTTCTTCAGTAATAGAGTCGTGTGGGGTGAGCGTGCATAGAGGCCATGGCGGTGGAGTGCATTACCTATGATTTTCTCTGTAACAATCGAACCTGCTGCCTCCAAGTCTTTCTGGAGTGGTCCTTGGCTCTTAGGCTACACTTCTGACTATCCTTCTGACTTCCTGGTCAGAAATCTTGTGAAGAGATCCTGTGCATGGCCGATTGATGATGCAGTGATGTTCCTTCCACTTGCAGATAATGGCTCCAATACTGCTTACTGGATGATTCTGAAGTTTTGAAATGCATCTGTAACCAGTTCCATTGATATGTTTTGCAACAATAATGTTGCAAAGGTCTTGGAAGAGCTCTTTGCTTTTACCCATCATGACATGTTTCTTGTGTGACAACTTGGTAACGAAAAACCTTTTTATAGCTCAGTAACCCAGCTTACATTAATTTGCACAGATAGGAGGGATAATTACTCTCTAACTATGTATAGATTCCAGCTCGTTCCTTGCCATTCCTTGCCTTTGTGTAGTGTTTTTTCTTAGTGTGTTCAATACTTTTTCCCTGTGCCATTCCACTTTTTTACTCATAACTCTACTTAGGGACATTAATGTTTGGATTTCATGCAAATAGCCTATCTGGAAGTATACTTACTAAAAAAGATGTTGACGTGTTCAATACTTATTTTCTCCGCTGTATGTGTATGTTAGTTCAATAGGATTTTAACTTAATACATGTACAGGAAAGCAGCTGGATCATTTGCTGTGTGTGTGTGTGTGTGTGTGTGTGTGTGTGTGTGGTGAGTCATGGCTGTGTGTCTGGTCAGCAGATGACCTGTTGAGTGGTAGCTGAGCTTCACATTCCCCCTCTAACGACAGCTCAGCACAGACCAGTTCTGTCCACAAACCCATGTGATCAGTTTGGGAACACACACACACACACACACACACACACACACACAAATGCCTGTAGGTTTGCCCTCAAAAACACTCTGGCTCACCCAGACTCTGACGCAAACACACTTACTGTACAAGCACATGCACACACCCCTTCTGACACATTCACTATTATTCACTCTCAAACACACACACATATACACACCTTTCCTGGTAATGCTGAAACTCCCAGGGTAGGGCTTGTGGCCTGTGCCGACAGCGACGTGTGTGTGTAAGAGAGAGAGAGGTCAGGGTAGGGGGGGTTACTCAACAGCTGGTTAAGGAAAGAGCCAGTGGCTTAGAGTCCCAGTCAGGCCCAGTTGGAGAGCAGACAGAGAGGGGGCCCACTGTGCTGGCCAGGGCATGACCAATGGCAATAAGCACAGCTGTGTGTGTGTGTGTGGGGGGGGGAGCTATATACTGTATGTGTGTATGAATATGCATATGTATTTAATATGCATGTATTGTATGTATACGTGCCTGTCTTGTTGTGTGTCTGTGTATGATCTAAGTCTTGGTGTTTGTGTGTGTTGTGGGCATTGTTGAGGGCAGGCCTGTGTCACTGGGGCAGTAGTGTTTTCAGGGATCTGACCGCAGCCGCGCTCTCTAACCCTTGTGCTCCTCCTCCTCCCCCAGATCTTCCAGGAGCTGAAGAGCAGCGACATCGCCAAGAGCTTCCGCAAGGCCATCAACAGAAAGGAGGGCATCCTGGCCATCGGGGGCACGTCAGAGCTGTCCAGCATGGGCACACAGCACTCCTTCTCAGGTAAGGACACACACTCACACACACTCTCTCTCTCTCTCTCTCTCTCTCTCTCTCTCTCTCTCTCTCTCTCTCTCTCTCTCTCTCTCTCTCTCTCTCTCTCTTTCTCTCTCTCTCTCTTTGTCTGTCTGTCTGTCTCTCTTTCTCACACACACACACACACACACACACACAGGCTACCCCCTGTCAGTAATCCCAAGTGGGCTCAGCGTAAATCCCATCTCCACTCTTACTAAACCCGTCTCAGCTGAGAGGACCCCACTGTGAGCCAAGTCCTGCTGCCACATCCACCCCATGCTGGCAGTGTTGGGGTGTTGATGATGTTTGTGTGACTCTTTGAGCTCTCATGCCACTCATTTTTGTACTGTTTTCCAAATATTTTATGTTACATTCACACCAAGGCGCTGAAACGCCGTTGTTGTTGGTGTCTGGAGAACACACGGGGAGCAGGGAATGTTCAAAAGTGAACGGGTTGCTCTTTAGGTTAGTTTCTCCTCTCTCTCTCCATGATGATAGTCTTCATCCCTGGTTAGAGCAGTCCCCTGCCTTTCCCATAGGTGTCCTGATAGTGCTGGGCGGTATACCGGTTCTCACCGTATACCGGTGTATATTTACGTTATGATATGAATTTTTAATATACCGCCATACCGGTGTATTTGATTACACAACGTTTGGAACGCTGCGCCACGCGACTGAAACACTGACGGGACTTTTTTCACACGCACGCATGGTGCCACTGTGAGGCATAGTGAGGGTAAACACTAAACACCTGAAGTTTTTCCCCTGAAGTATGACCCTTAAGGCTTAATTTCTCCTTAGATAAGGGGTGTATTTAAGGGTGTTGCACAGAATACCTTAAATTGTTTCTTTAGTTTAGGAAAAACGTTAAGGGATACTGCATTGAAAGGGATTTACATTCACGAAAATTCTATTGAGATTGTTCAACAGCTGTAACTAGCTGGCTAGTAGGTGATGTCGTTAATTAGCAACCCACCGAACACAGTGAAGTTTAATGAGATTATCATTCATCTCACTTTAAGAATATTCGCTGAAATTATCCAGGTAGCAAGTAAAGCATGTTATAGACATGCACTGAGCAATACTAGCTGGCTAGTTAGAAATTATCCTGACTGTCATCAGTGCACCAAAACTAACTTTTTTGTTAATGTTTTGCCTAGCGAACCGAACCGAAGCTCATGGACATCCACATCCACATGAAGTTAACGTTAGCCTACCACTAACGTCATGTAAACCGCACAATAACAAGGCATGTTTCTGATAGGCCTATTTGACAGAGTAAGCATATTAGCAGAGAGGTTTCATTTTAAATTGTATAATTTTCAAAAAAAGTATAAAGTTGCACTACTTTTTGTATTGGTTTTATAGGCTACAAGATGTTTGTGAAATTTGCACAGTAAAAGTTAGGTATTTTGACTGCAATTGTCTTTGCATTGATTAGATTCTTTATTAGAATCATGAGTGGCTCTTTGTAAACAGCATCATTTTCTGGGGCCATGCAAAACTGCATTACCACTAGTGTGGAGTTATTATACATCATGACCGTAAAATAGACCATCCTTAGTCAGTGTACTGCAGCAATTCCTCTCTCAACCTGTAGAAAATGCTGAACATCTGATTATGCATGGGGGAAAAATACCGTCATATACTGTGAAACCGTAAGAATTTTGAAAAATACCGTGATATACATTTTTGGTCATACCGCCCAGCACTATGTCCTGACTCATTGCCTGTATGTTTAGAGCAGTCCCCTGCCTTTGCCATAGGTGTCCTGACTCATTGCCTGTATGTTTAGAGCAGTCCCCTGCCTTTGCCATAGGTGTCCTGACTCATTGCCTGTATGTTTAGAGCAGTCCCCTGCCTTTGCCATAGGTGTCCTGACTCATTGCCTGTATGTTTAGAGCAGTCCCCTGCCTTTGCCATAGGTGTCCTGACTCATTGCCTGTATGTTTAGAGCAGTCCCCTGCCTTTGCCATAGGTGTCCTGACTCATTGCCTGTATGTTTAGAGCAGTCCCCTGCCTTTGCCATAGGTGTCCTGACTCATTGCCTGTCTGTTACTGTAGCTCGTTGAAGAGAGCAGAGTTAGTTGTCCCCTCCCTAGTGCCCAAGGTGTTTTGGGGGGGGGGGGGGGGGGGTTTGGTAGGAAGCCATAAAAACACATACTCACACACACACACACACACACACACAAACATGGAGGTCACAGCAGGGGTCATGCTGTCTCATCCAGAAGAGTATTTATCACAAACATGCCAGGGGATCTGAGTGGCTCTTTGTCCTCATATGCAGTTCACTCTCCTCTCTCTCTCTCTCTCTCTCTCTCACTCTCTCTCTCTGGGAGTGGGAAAGCGAGAGCATGTGTGTGAGCTTATTATCTGATGTCAGTATATGTGTGTGTGTGTAACAGAGGAGGAGAGGTTTGCCTTTGTGAACTGGATCAACACGGCGCTGGAGAAAGACCCCGACTGCAAGCACGTGCTCCCCATGAACCCCAACACAGATGACCTCTTCAAGGCCATGGGGGATGGCATCGTCCTCTGGTGAGGAGACACACACACACACACACACACACACGCACACACGCACGCTCAAGCTCCAATAATAACTCCTACTACTCCTGATGTCAACAGTCCCCACATAATATGTGTTCCTGGTTTGATATCTCTCTGATTGGTGTTACATATGTTGTAAACTCTGTTTCCTTGTTGTTTGTTCACTAGTAAAATGATCAACCTCTCCGTGCCTGACACCATAGATGAAAGAACCATAAACAAGAAGAAGATCACGCCGTTCACAATACAGGTTTGTTTCTCTCAGGGGAACCAAAACAAAAAAGCTTCTCACTCTACTAGCTTTGTTCATTGATACTGACCTGTGTGTGTGTGTGTGTGTGTGTGTGTGTGTGTGTGTGTGTGTGTGTGTGTGTGTGTGTTACAGGAGAATCTCAATCTGGCTCTGAACTCTGCCTCTGCTATTGGCTGCCACGTGGTCAACATCGGTGCTTTTGACCTGCGGGAAGGCAAACCTCACCTGGTGCTCGGCCTCCTCTGGCAGATCATCAAGATCGGCCTGTTTGCCGACATCGAGCTCAGCCGCAATGAAGGTACACACACACACACACACACACACACACACACACACACACACACACACACACACACACACACACACACACACAGAGAGTCTTTCTTTCCTTCTTCCTTTTTTGTTTCCTCGTTTCATTATCTATCTGATTCTGTTTGTCTTAGATGGACACACACACACACACACACACACACACACACACACTCCTACACTCCTACGTGATCCCCATTGTCCGTACCTGTAGCTTTGCTCTACGGGTGGTTTGTGGTGTCAACCTGGTTCAGCTTTACGACCATGGCTTCTCCACTGCATAACGTTCTCAGCAGTGGAATGCATGCATACCGCCCGAACAGATGTCCCGTCAATCTGGAACATTCCAGAAAGACAGCCATAGGGATTGCGTCCTTGTGCAATCACAGGAGCAGGCCTGATGGTGAGGTGTGGGAACCCATACAGACAGCACAAGAGAGAGATGGACAACGCACATACACACACTTAATCTCTTTCTCTCTCTCTCTCTCTCTCTCTCTGTCGGTTATTGGTGATGATTTACACTCTACGCTCGCCAGTGGGGGAATTTCACTTGTGTGTGACTCTGCCTGTGTGCCTTGGGTGACCTGATCTTTACCTGCCCAAAAAGATGCCCCTAGCACACTGGCACAAGCGTGGCGCCTTCTCATGAGCCGAGGAGCGTGGGCACCATTTGGGCATGCTCCTCTGAAGCTAGGCGGAGCTGACCGCAGTCCTGCTGTTGTCAATCAGCCTGCTGCTCCAGAACAACAATGTTCTCTGAAGCACAGCCAGCCAATCACATCTCTCACAGCCAGCCAATCACAGCCAATCAGCTCAGCTATGACAGCTATTCAGCCCCTCCCTTCCGGTGTCGTTTGCGTCAATAGAGACCTGTTTACAGACTTGGCTGCTGGAGTTAAACTGGAAAACTGGAAACAGATCTGATTTCGATCAGCCATGCACAAGTACAGCCAAGGTCTCATTGACAGTAATGGAATTCTTTTGTGTTGACCTCATCCTTCTGCTATTCTGCTAAAATTATGGGGTGTTTTTTTTTTTTAGAGACAAAGATATTTCTACAAAGGCAAAACACCTTGATGTTAGAGAACCTTGAGAGAACCTTGGGATTGTTTGAGTATGATGATAACCCATTGGGGGAATGGGTTATCATCATCATCTGAAAAAACAGAAGGCAACTGCAACTTTGATCAGAAAAAGCTGCATCCTCTGAAGGCCACCTAAGGGAAGGCTACTGCTTGCCTTTTCACATGGGGAAGGGGAAGTGACAAAGTTCACTTTTAAGTAGGAGGTTCCCCTGTCCGTACTGTACTTGCTCTGTTCCCAGGCTGGCTTCTAGTCCACCTCAAGCCCTCATGCCTCCACAGATCACCACCAGCGGAAAAAAAAGAGGAACTCTCAACTTCGGTTAACTGTTCCTTTTTTTTTTTCTTTTTTTTTTAACAAGTATTTAACATTTTGTTTCCCATGGCAAGAGATGTCCCGCTCTCTCTCTCTTTCGGAAACACACACACACACACACACACACACACACACACACACACACACACACACACACACACACACACACAGAGTTTAGGTTCAGGTTCAGCTGGCTTGTCCCCATAGCTTTGCTTTACAGGTGGTTTGTGGTCTCAGCCTGGTTCAGCTCAGCTTTATAAGCGTGGCGTCTCCACTCCAGAATGTTCCCAGCAGTGGTATGCTAAGCGCCGTTGAACTCTGAAAGGTGCAGGCTCACACTTTAAAGAGGCTCAAACTAGCCTGTACTCCGTCTGTCACTGTTGGAACTGTGTATGTGTGTTTTCAGTGTGTGTGTGTGTGTGTTTAAGTGTGTTTGAGCGTGCGTGTGTGTGTGTGCGTGTGTGTGTGTGTGTGTGTGTGTGTGTGCCCGTGTGTGTGCAACTGAGTGTGTGCACACATGATGCTCTGGGCCTCCCCTCCTCCTCCTCCTCCTCCTCACCATCCCTCTCGTGTCTTCTTCCTCCTCCTCCTCCTCCTTCTCCTCACCATCCCTCTCGTGTCTTCCTCCTCTTCCTCACCACCACTCTCGTGTCCTGCTCCTCCTCCTCTTCCTCACCACTCCTCTCGTGTGCTCCGTCCCCAGCTCTGGCGGCTCTGCTGCGTGAGGGCGAGACTCTGGAGGATCTGATGAAGCTCTCCCCCGAGGAGCTGCTCCTGCGCTGGGCCAACTTCCATCTGGAGAACGCCGGCTGGAACAAGATCAACAACCTCAGCGGCGATATCAAGTGTGTGTGTGTGTGTGTGTGTGTGGATTAGCACTGGAAAAAAACCTGGTGGGAGGGGCAGATATCAAGTATGTGGTTTAGTGACAGATAAACCAACCCAATGTAAGGGATTCCCCTTCTCATTAGTTAATGTACTGGGTGCCATTTAGCACTAAGGAGGGGCCCAGTTCATGTAAAACGGTTAAAAAAGGGTCATGCTCCCATGCTACCCACAGTAACGCTACATATTGCAGCCCCAGTCATTCTGTTTGAAGCTATTATTTAAAAGTAAACAAAGTATATTGTGTTGCTCTGACTCGGTGATAAGTGGCAAGCGTTGTTTTGCTACATGAACGAAGCCATCAGGCTCTATGTGTAAATGTACTTACTCTAAACCACTCACTTGGAATACGACCCTGACCTCACCTCAGACTAGACCAAAACAAAGATGTCAGCGGGCATAATGAGCCTGGTGTTGTGTCAGCACAGATGTTTGTGATGTGCACAGTTTAATGACTACACAAGGAGGCAGTATGTGTTGAAATGCATTCGGCTTTTCCTGCATTATGGATCCATAAACACTGTGAAGACATGGCGGAAAACATCTGCTCAACCGATGCCTCTTCCGAGAACACAGAGGAGGCAGTGTGAGAGGGTTGTGTGTGTGAGAGGGTTGTGTGTGTGAGAGGGTTGTGTGTGTGAGAGGGTTGTGTGTGTGAGAGGGTTGTGTGTGTGAGAGGGTTGTGTGTGTGAGAGGGTTGTGTGTGTGTGTGTGTGTGTGTGAGAGGGTTGTGTGTGTGTGTGTGTGTGAGAGGGTTGTGTGTGTGTGTGTGTGTGTGAGAGGGTTGTGTGTGTGTGTGTGTGTGTGAGAGGGTTGTGTGTGTGTGTGTGAGCGAGAGAGGGTTGTGTGAGTGTGTGTGTGTGTGTGTGTGTAAGAGAGGGTTGTGTGTGTGTGTGTGTGTGTGAGGGTTGTGTGTGTGTGTGAGGGTTGTGTGTGTGTGTGTGTGTGTGAGGGTTGTGTGTGTGTGTGAGGGTTGTGTGTGAGGGTTGTGTGTGTGTGTGTGAGGGTTGTGTGTGTGTGTGAGGGTTGTGTGTGTGTGTGAGGGTTGTGTGTGTGTGTGTGAGGGTTGTGTGTGTGTGTGTGTGAGGGTTGTGTGGGTGTGAGAGGGGTTGTGTGTGAGTGAGGGTTGTGTGGGTGTGAGAGGGTTGTGTGGGTGTGAGAGGGTTGTGTGTGAGTGAGGGTTGTGTGTGTGTGTGTGTGTGAGGGTTGTGTGTGTGTGTGTGTGAGGGTTGTGTGTGTGTGTGAGGGTTGTGTGGGTGTGAGAGGGTTGTGTGTGTGTGAGGGTTGTGTGTGTGTGTGTGTGTGAGGGTTGTGTGTGTGTGTGTGTGTGAGGGTTGTGTGTGTGTGTGAGGGTTGTGTGTGTGTGTGTGTGTGTGAGGGTTGTGTGTGTGTGTGTGAGGGTTGTGTGTGTGTGTGAGGGTTGTGTGTGTGTGTGAGGGTTGTGTGTGTGTGAGGGTTGTGTGGGTGTGAGAGGGTTGTGTGTGTGAGGGTTGTGTGTGTGTGTGTGAGGGTTGTGTGTGTGTGTGTGTGTGAGGGTTGTGTGTGTGTGTGTGTGTGTGTGAGGGTTGTGTGTGTGTGTGAGGGTTGTGTGTGTGTGTGAGGGTTGTGTGGGTGTGAGAGGGTTGTGTGTGTGAGGGTTGTGTGTGTGTGTGTGAGGGTTGTGTGTGTGTGTGTGTGTGAGGGTTGTGTGGGTGTGAGAGGGTTGTGTGTGTGTGAGGGTTGTGTGTGTGTGTGTGTGTGTGTGAGGGTTGTGTGTGTGTGTGTGTGTGTGTGTGAGGGTTGTGTGTGTGTGTGTGTGTGTGTGTGAGGGTTGTGTGTGTGTGTGTGAGGGTTGTGTGTGTGTGTGAGGGTTGTGTGTGTGTGTGAGGGTTGTGTGGGTGTGAGAGGGTTGTGTGGGTGTGAGAGGGTTGTGTGTGTGAGAGGGTTGTGTGTGTGAGAGGGTTGTGTGTGTGAGAGGGTTGTGTGTGTGTGAGGGTTGTGTGGGTGTGAGAGGGTTGTGTGTGTGTGAGGGTTGTGTGTGAGTGAGAGGGTTGTGTGTGTGTGAGGGTTGTGTGGGTGTGAGAGGGGTTGTGTGTGTGTGTGAGGGTTGTGTGTGTGTGTGTGTGAGGGTTGTGTGTGAGTGAGAGGTTGTGTGTGAGAGAGGGTTGTGTGTGAGTGAGAGGGTTGTGTGTGAGTGAGAGGGTTGTGTGTGAGTGAGAGGGTTGTGTGTGAGTGAGAGGGTTGTGTGTGTGTGTGAGGGTTGTGTGTGAGTGAGAGGGTTGTGTGTGTGTGAGAGGGTGGAATTAGAACTTAAACCTTTCCCTATCCCTCTCCCTCTCCCTCTCTCTCCCTCTCTCTCCCTCTCCTCTGTCTCTGTGCTGAGTTACTGCTCACCCCCATCTGGGTATGAGCGTTAATGTGATTTCATATCCCCCATCTCTCCTCCTCTGCTAAGCAGGCAGCGTATGGCCACTTGTGCTCTCTGACCCCCCGCTCCCCTCTCGTACAGCTCACTTCACTTCATCTTCCTCTCTGTCTGTCTGTCTCTCTCTCTCTCTCTCTCTCTCTCTCTCCTCTCTCTCTCTCTCTCTCTCTCTCTTAATGTCTCCTCTTCTCTCTCTCTCTTCTCTCTCTCTCTTGTAGCTTCTCTTGTTTTCTCTTCTCACCTCTCTCTCGTTCACTTCACTTATCTCTCTCTCTCCGCGCCCCCCCCCCCACACTCACTCCATCTTCTTCCATTTTTTCCCTCTTCTCCCCATCCCTCCTCACTCTCTCATACTCTGGTTAGCTTCTTTCTCACCCTCTCTCTCTCCATCCCCCTCTCTCTCTTTTTTTTTTTCTCTCTCTCTCCCTCTCTCCCTCCCTGTGCCCTCTATCCCCTATTGACTCGTAGTCCTGATTATTTATAGCCCCCCCTGCTATATCAGCTAATGCATGGCCATGGAGGGATGAATGTTTAATGTGGAAGGGGGGGGGGGGGGGGGGGGGCACTGCAGCCAGGCTAAGTGGATGAGCCCACTCCATGGAATGACTTCACTGCCTTTTTAATACGGCAGGTTTTGTATATACTGTACGTCGAGAGAAAACTACCTAAAACGCCTGTTGCATATTGTCGCACACCTTTGCGACCAAACACAATCAGGAAAGCGTAGAAAAACGTTTTGATTATGAACTTGGCCCAGGCCCTGTAGAAGCACAGTTACTGAACCACTCCTCCACCTTACAGCCTACTCATCTGGGAGGACCAGCTCTCTCTCTTTCTCTCTCTTTCTTTCTCTCTCTCTCTCTCTCTCTCTCTCTCTCTCTCTCTCTCTCTCTCGTTTCTTGCTTTCTTTCTTCCTCTTTCTCTCTGCCAATGAAGTCGGTCTTTCGTTCATTTTCTCTTTCCCCAGCCCACCTCTCTTTCTCCCTCTCTCTCCCCTGCCAATGAAGTATCTTTGAATGCATTTCCCCCGAATCAGCCACAGCTGTTTATGTTTTTAAAATATATCCCGTATGACTCCTAAATAAAGTTTGGAGAAATGCCGTGCAATGCAGTTATTCTCTGAGATTTTCCTTTTTTTTTTTTTTTTTAAAGAACAATAACATCAATATTTTAATCTATGATTCCAGTTTAGTGCTATTGCATCAAGCTGTATTGTAATGGGACATCTGGCTGACTAAATGAAAGCATACACATTGTTTATCTATTATATGATTCTCGAAACATCTATGCTTTTGTTGTCTTTTCTCTATGCCTCAGCTGTCAGACTTCGCACATTCGGTGAAGGTACTCTGTCCACAGCCCAGTCGTGCCCGTTTCATATGGATGCTGATTGTTGACATGTTGCTCATTTGAAAGCTCATCCCGCTTCTTTACTGCCTGGACATTTGTCTCCTGTTTTATGTTTTATGTTTTGTTGTTGTTGTTTGTAGTCTGATACCAAGCATGTTTGTCATGTCGTCAGTCATGTTGTCGTCAGATTGTTACCTATCTTTTTTTATTTTGCCTCATTGTGTACTGTTTGTCTAGCCTCCCTTTTGTGTGTCGTATATGTATGTGTGTGTGTGTGTGTGTGTGTGTGTGTATGTGTGTTTGCTAATTAAATCCCATCTGTCCTGCAGGACTCCCGAGCCTACTTCCATCTTCTGAACCAGATCGCGCCCAAGGGCCAGAAGGAGGATGAGGAGCGGATCGACATCGACATGAGCGGCTTCAACGTAAGTGACCCATGCCTGCCATCACCCTCCTCACACATGCTATGTATTTTTAATTCTCCTTCTTTTTTGTCTGGGTTTTAATGGATGACACTCCTTGTTAAATGATTTAACGCTGCTGTGCTTGTTGAAT
>NC_055976.1:24918934-24928180 GCF_018492685.1 Alosa sapidissima | reverse complement strand
GGAATGCTGACAGTAGGACAGCTCACCATAGAACCCTAGACCTGACCAGGAACGCCATCATTGGAGATGGGGAATACAAAAAGTTAGCCTACCAAAAGAAGAATTATGGGGAAAATCTTAATGGTTGCTAGCAGGAATTTACCACAGGACAACAAGTAAACTATGATGAGGACCAGTGCAGATTCCTCTTGGGCCTTTCACTTATTTTCACATTCTTTGTCAGAATAATGAGATATATATAGAATATATATATATATATACAGACAAACAATAATTAGTTGATTTATTTACTTCAAATGGAACACATTGTAGCCAGATTGAGACTCCACTGATGTCTTTCTCCTTCCTGCGGTTAAATCCTGTGACCTTTGTGGTTGGCCAGTTACATAATGGTGCCCAGATGATAAAGAATGTTGCTAATATCAAATCAAGACCTCATTAAATCAGATATGGCCTCATCACCAAAAGATGGACATTAGGTCATCATGTCAGACGAAGCTTTTCCATATCTCTCATCTGACATTAGGCGGTGGCGGCCATTGTTCGGTTTCCCTACACAGTGTCCTCTGTAATTGCTACACACTGGCTGATGGGCATCTGCAGCGTATCTCTTAGATTAGTCTGCGCGGCTGAATCAGACGGTAGCCGCCGCTTAGGCAAATGTGTGTGTCCCCACTGCTCAGGAAAGGATTAGGCCTGCAGGGCCTCATTTTACTGCAGACAGCATGATGACCGTATAATGAGCGGGCCACAGCATCCCGGCTCTCTCTCTCTCTCTGTCTGTCCGTCTCTGTCTGTCTCCCTTCCTCCCCAAACACATCCCAGGCACAAACCATTACACACATTCAGAGCTAAAATACTGTACAGGTTGCAGTTTATGACAGACGCAAGTATGAGCCTTAATAAATATTTCAGATGGTAGCAAAAGAGTTAAAAAATAGTATGTTCAAAATTCATAATTAGAACGTTCTACAAGAGCTACACAAGGGGTAAGCTGTGTGTTTGTATCTGTGTGTGTGTGTGTGTGTGTGTGTGTGTGTGTGCGCACACGCACCTTGTATGGCATTTCATGGCCTTGAGTTCCTGGACAGATGTACCTGTGTTTGGACTGTCAGGCCAGACTGTTGGCCATCACTATTAGATCAGAGCCCAGTCAGACCAAGCACCTTGGTTTTGAGGGACTTTTATTCTGAAACAGTGCTTCTGAAATTCAGTATTGTATCCAGGTTGTGTACGCTTCGTACACTCAGTGCCCATCCCATTCCCATGAGGGGAAAAGTGACTGATCTGCAGCATTGCCATACACTCTGTGTACACTCTTTACTGCCACCTTGTGGTGGGCCTGTCTGTTCAGACCAAAGATTCTAGAACAGAGCTCTGTTCTAGAATCTTTGGTTCAGACTTGCCTGCAGGGCAATCACATTGGATTGAAGTAGCATTGCGCAAAATGCGTTGCATAAGGAAGGCGTTCACACAATAGACATCCTTGTATTTCTCCTTAGCTCGGTTGTATGTTTGTATGCATGTAGATAGATAGATAGATAGATAGATAGATAGATAGATAGATAGATAGATAGATAGATACATACTTTATTGATCCCCAAGGGCAAATTCAAGGTCTCAGTAGCATACAGACATCACACACAACATGCACTAACAGCAGAAAAAGTAATAAAAGTATATAATATAAAAAACACAACTAAGCAATAAGGACAGTAGAAGATAAAGAATATACTAAAATACAAATGATACTAAATAACACTAAATCTAAAACCAGTCTAAAACAGTATCCACATAGTGTGCTTAGGGGTGATTAATCATGAGGCGCTTGCAATGACTGAGGCAGGGACTGAGACTGTGATTCTCTGTGCATAGTAAGGTAAGGAGCTCTGTGAGATTGAGTGTCATGGTGGCATGTGGATGTGAATGAAATATATTAATGAATAGAGCAAACGTTGTGTTGCAGGAGAAGGACGATCTGAAGAGGGCAGAGTGCATGCTGCAGCAGGCTGACCGCCTCGGCTGCCGACAGTTCGTCACCCCCGCCGATGTTGTCGCCGGCAACCCTAAACTGAACCTGGCCTTTGTGGCCAACCTGTTCAACAAGTACCCCTCCCTTACCAAACCAGAGGGCCAGGACATCGACTGGAGCATGTTGGAAGGTGTGTGTGTGTGTGTGTGTGTGTGTGTGTAGGACTGTGGACAGTGTGGCTAAAGGGAGTAGGTGTGTCTACATGTATGTACATTTCCTGAAGTCTAAAGCTTTCCATGCTGGAAATGACCTACAGATTATAGACACCCTCTAGTGGATGTTTCACAAAATGACAGCATCATATCGGACGCAGCAGTCATCTAAAATATATGTCAGTCAATTAATGAATCAGTCCGAACTAGTATTAAGCTCTATAACATTTCTTATGTGTCTGATGAATGTAAATCCAGCTTTATGTTAATGTAAAGAACCAGAGGTCCATATTTCAACTGTATTTGTGATGCTCTTCTTCCACTGCTACAGGTGAGACCAGAGAGGAGAGGACCTTCAGGAACTGGATGAACTCACTGGGAGTGAACCCTCATGTCAACCATCTCTATGGGTAAGGTCTCCCCCATCTCTTTACCACTGTGTGTCTGTCACAAATGGACTTATCTAGTTAAAGGCAATTAATCAAATGAATTGGTTAAATGCCAATTTTAACTCCCAACGATTATGAAAACGACATGATCGAAATGGATAATGTTTCCAAAATTATTGAGTAATGGTGATATTATATTAACCAAAATAAGCATGGTGACGTGGACTCTCTGACCCTGTGTCCCCGACCCCCTGCAGTGATCTCATGGACGCCTTGGTCATCCTGCAGCTCTATGAGCAGATCAAGGTTCCAGTGGACTGGAACAACAAGGTCAACAAGCCACCATATCCCAAGCTCGGGGCCAACATGAAAAAGGTGAGCGTCAGAAGTAATGGCGATCAGACTCTTTGCTTGAGCAAGGTGCTTCACCTGGAAATGCTGCAGGAAGTCTGGACCTGTAAAAAACATCAGTCAAATGAATAAGGAGAAAGATCAACTTGTGTGGTGTGGTTTATTATGTGAAGTGGACTGGATGTTCTCTTGGATATCTCTAGGCACTTTTTCTCCCTCAGTGCAGCGTATCAAGAGCAGAGTTAAGAAGCCATGTCTGAATATCAAATGTGTTCTGATGGATTTAGTGATTTAGAAGTCTGGTACTGTTTCTTTTTATACGAGCGGTTGGCTAATGGGTAACCGCCTTGTGTGCCCACCCCAGCTAGAGAACTGTAACTATGCAGTGGAGCTGGGCAAGACCAAGGCCAAGTTCTCCCTGGTGGGCATCGGTGGGCAGGACCTGAACGACGGCAACCCCACCCTCACCCTGGCGCTGGTGTGGCAGCTCATGAGAAGGTATGTCATCACCACCACTTCCTGTTCGGCCCGGGCGAAAAACAAACACGCCTTCGGCTCGAGTTTATATTTAGTACCTGTAGTCTCTAAATGATTGCAACTGTGGTCACAAACAGCTATTTGTTGACCGAAGTCATTCAATTTCCATTGATGGGTGATGTAATAAAAGCATAAAAATCATATCCAATGCCAGCGTGCTATGAAGCTCTTCACTGTGGGTCTGTTTTGCATGTTGGGTAGATAGGGTAGGGTACAGTGGGTAGGGTACAGTGTGGGCCTTTGATTATTCATCTGTATTTCATTCGTCAGTTCAGTTTAGAGTCCCATGTTTTTGCTTCAGATGTGTCATTGTTTTAAAATTATATTTTCAATTTCTATAGAGAAGGATTTGGGAGAGAATTCTTCTACAGAGAGCCATTGTGTTCACAGGCATTAAAACTTTTACGAGCATTCCTATGCAGTGACCTGATTTAGGACAAGTGAAAGTAGTGATGTCATCTGGTGTGTGTGTGTGTGTGTGTGTGTCCGTCCTCAGATACACTCTGAATGTATTAGAGGACCTGGGAGATGGTGAGAAGGCCAATGATGACATCATTGTCAACTGGGTAAACAAGGTTCTGTCGGAGGCTGGCAAATCCACCAAAATATCAAGCTTCAAGGTTCGGCTCTTGGATTTCTTTGTTTGATGCATGTACACATGCTCACTCTCTCTCACTCTCACTCACCCACCCTCACTCACTGAAACTCTCAATCACTCAGACACAGACAGACACACGCGCACACACACTCACTTACGCATGTACACACACACACACACACCACACACAACGCACACACACACTTACTTAACATGCACACACATGCGCACACAGACATAGACACACACACACACACACACACACACTTACGCATGTACAAACACACATACCACACAACGCACACACACACTTAACATGCACACACATGCGCACACATACACACACAGACACACACATACACACACACACACACACACACACACACAGACACACACACAGAGCATTGCTGTCTGATGAAAGTTTTCATTTGCACTGGTGTGTTGATGGTCTCTCAGTCTGAACAAACTGACGGAGCCCTGGCCACCCTGTGTAGCTTGCTGACCTAATGGCCATCCCTAAACCCTAAACCCAAACCGTGTCTTTCCGCAGGACAAGGAGATCAGCACCAGTCTGCCCGTGCTGGACCTGATTGATGCCATTCAGCCCGGAAGCGTGAGCTACGACCTGGTTAAGACGGGCACCCTGTCTGACGAGGACAAGCAGGAGAATGCCAAGTACGTGCCACGCAGTATATACAAACAGCCAGGACCCACCACTGCCCATTCGACTCTTAAGCATTTTTGTTGGATGGTCATTGGTGCTCTAAAGGTCAGGCTAGCACAGCAGTAGGACTCTAGCAAAGATGGAAAGTACCAGAAGGTTCAGAGTGTGTAAGTTCAGTAGTCAGGTTTTTGTCCTCTGCATTTCAGTGACCCTGCTTTCACCCTTCAGCTGCACTGAGGGCACAGTGAAATCTCCAGCAGGCTGGTTAAACCAGTTACTGCAGGATAATGAGGAAATAGGGCTGCCAGGAACACAGCTTGACCCCTCTTGCTTTCCGTAGTTTAGACAGATCCCAGACCCATTTATGCTCCCAATTCAACATCAAATTGACAAACAAAATGACAAACAAAAGTAGATCTATGCTACTACCACTCGTGCTTCCATTTACCAAACATAAAATATTAGCCTAAGGATATTGGCTTCCTGAGCTAGCAGGCTGTCTTCGCCTCACATCCACCTTTGCTGAAGGAGCACTATGGCTGACGGGATTATCTTTTTATAAAGAGGACTAGACACCATGACAACACCATGCTGCCGTGCGCTGGATTAATAGATGGTGTGAAATCCCTTTTGCAGTAATTCTATAGGGCTCAGATCATCCCAGCGGGGGTTTCGTAATCTCTTATGCTGTCAGTAGGGTGATGAAATTAAAAGAGTGAATTTAGAAATGGATTTTTAAAATGAAATAGTCCATTAGCTGTATTGATGTTGAGAGTTGATGAAGATGCAGGCCATGATTCGGTTTTGAGACATGTTTGTGATTTTTGAGCTCATCAGCCAATCAAATGATACTTCTCTCTTGTGCTCCTGGAACACTTGAGTTGATTGGCTACGATTGCGTTGGAATGTCTGGGACACGGTGTTCTTTTTTGTTTGTTTTTCCCAGTGTAAATATTGAACAGACAGCTAGAAGACCATGAGTGGCAGTTTACTGAATTTCTAGAATGAAGAGATCTTGAAATCAGAGACTGTTACTGTTGATGTCCAGCTCTACTAATCTTTCGACATTATACTGTTATTGATTAGTCATCTTTCACCAGTCTATATATTATACTGTTATTGATTGGTCATCTTTCACCAGTCTATATATTATACTGTTATTGATTGGTCATCTTTTACCGGTCTATGATCCTGTTATCGATTAGTAATCCTGCCGCTTGTGTCCACAGGTATGCTGTATCAATGGCCAGGAAGATCGGCGCTCGTGTCTACGCCCTGCCGGAGGACCTGGTGGAGGTGAAGCCCAAGATGGTGATGACCGTGTTCGCTTGCCTTATGGGGCGGGGCATGAAGAGGGCGTAACCCTCCCCGACCACGCCAGCCAATCAAAGCCCTCGCCTTCACCACCTACAAGCCGTTTGCTGGTTAAAAGGCTTTTGGTTTAAAAGGAAAAAAAATTGAGTTAACACAGCCATATTAATAAAATAAGAAAAGGCAAATCTAATGGCAAAGAGATGTCAAAGAATAACATTTAAATGTTTGGCAATAGAAGAATGTTTAAGGGAGGGGTTAGAGAGAGGTGGCTTATAGATGGAGCAGGACGTTTATTTTTTTGTCGCCCCAACAGATTATGGTTTGCTTCGAAGGTACAATAGAATAAGACAATGAAACACATGCAAAATAATTCAGCAACATACCTAAACATATCTGCATTTTGGATTCAAGCCATGTCAAAAAACAAAAAAACACTGCAATGTATATTTTTTTATTTGCATATTTGTTATTGTGGACTTGCGTGGTGTGAGGGGTGTTATGTCGGACCACTCTTGGGAAGGAAGTGTGAGGGAACTGGCTACGGGCAGGATTGCTCCCGCTTGCAGTAACACTGATGGCTTTTTGTATGGGACCATTGAATCTTCATGCTTATTTTCCTAGTGTTTTATATATATATATATATATATATATACGTACATATCTTGTGTACAAATACATACATACATACATACATACATACATACATACATGCATGCATGCATACATACATACATACATGCATTCATTCGTACAGTCTGTACTGGTAGAAGCTTTAAACATTCCATAATATCTGAACTCATTTTAGTTTATGTCATATGTCCATATATACTGAGAAAAAAAGCATTTTGCAGAAAGATGGATGGTCCAAATGAAAACTATGCATGAACAATCTTTTTTTTTTTTTTACTGTGCATATTATTTAAAATAACACACTCCATGGATGCTGAGGAAGAAAAACAAACACAAGCTTTAAGTGACCAATTGACTGTTCTGTGAAAAGTGAAGTCAAAAATAGGGCATGGAGCTCTAGCACAGAGCTGGTGGCCAGCACAGACGTGCTGTCAGGTCAGTGTCCACTTTAGTTCCAGCAGCGCGAGTAAAAGCAAACATGGGGGTGGGGGGGGGGTGTAAACTGGAAGAGTTGGGCCTCACTGCAGCATGTTGTCTGGACAGACGGATTTCAAACCAAAACCAGTGCGTTGTTTGTTGTGTACATTGTCTAGAATGAAGATCCAACTGCAGAAAATAAAGCACCCAATGCTGTTCATAGAAATGGCTGTCTTGTCTGGCTTTGTGTGGGTGTGTGTGGGTTAATGAATACATATTAGAAAGTGTGAGCATGCGAGGTGATTTTTATATGTGTGTGTGTGTGAGAGAGAGAGAGATGAGTGATAGCGTGTGTGTGTGTGTGTCTGAGGTTGTAGGACTAATGAATACATATTAGAAAGTGTGAGTACGTGAGGGATGAAAAGTATGTATAGGAGGGAAGGTGTGTGTGTTGGTGATGTATGTGAACAATATGGGGATTAACATATTGAAGCTGCCTGCATGGATGTGTCTACTTATGAATATGAATTCAAGTGGAGAGTGGGCTAGACCACATGAATACTGCACAGTACCCTAGAGAATATACACACTCTAAAAATGTTGGGTTAAAAATAGCCCAAATATAACACCACATTGAGTTATCCTAACCCAATGGTCTGGGTACATTTTTAAACCCAGCAGGTTAGGTATGATTCTAACCCAAAATGCTGGGTTAGATCAACACAACATTAGTTAAATTGGCACAACAGACTGGGTGTGGCGTCATGGTGGAGAGTGGAATTCACCTCTACGAAGATGGGGAAGTGACGTCCTTTTTGTACATTTCTCCCTCTCTGTTTCCCTCACTCCCACTCCCCTCTTCCCCCTCTCTCTGGCACATAAACAGATATGTATAATGTATACATAAACAGATAATGTATACATAAACAGATATGCATACTACATAAACAGATACTGTATGCATAATGAATACATGCATTCTGATAGAGATAGATAGATACTTTATTGACCTCCAAGGGGAAATTCAGGGGGTCACATCACACACAACATGCACTTACAGCAGAAATGGTAAATATAAGTATAAGTATAAACATATAACCTAACTCCACTGTACAATAGAGACAGTAAGAGATAAGAAAAACTAACAAAACTAAATACTAAATATACTATATAAATTAAATGTAAAAAATCCAGTGTGCTTGAGGGTGATCAAGCATTCTAGTCTGGTATGCACACAGTGTGAGTTCAAAAGGTCTGCCGCTCTGTCTAGTTTTGTGTTATTTTAACCTCCCCGCTCCTCTCGGCTGATTGTAGTGTTCATTCAACCCCCCCGCCATCCTCCCTGCTCCCACTCACTCTCATGTCCTCTCTCCTAATCACATCTGTAATCAGGGACTCTGCGTGTGTGTGTGTGTGTGTCTCTCTCTCTCTCTTCACTCAAACAAGCTAATGCCAATCCTATGAGTTTGTGTCCAATGTATGCATAAGCATATTCAAAACGCAGATGTGTGTCTGTGTGTGTGTGTGTGTGTGTGTGTGTGTCCCTCTCCTCACTCAAACAAGCCAATGCCAACCCTGTGAGTTTGTGTCCAGTGTATGCATAAGCATATGATTCAGAACGCAGATGTGTGTGTGTGTGTTGGGGGGGGGGGGGGGGACTCCTTTCTCCATCCACCACCTCCTAAAGCTCCACAGCCAGACCCCCCTCGCTTTCCACACACACACGCTCCAAAACCCACTATCATTCCCTGGATGCTCCTTTGATGAGGAGAGGAGCGTGAGAGCCTCTTGTCTCACCCTTGCACAGATCCTTAAGTCTGGCCAAGAACAGCAGCAGCAGCTTGCCTGACCTAATCTCCATACCCTTCCCTTCCCAAACAACATGTGTCTGGACTCCCTGTGGGAGAGAGCGCTGCTCTTGATCCCTTTCACCATCCCTGGAGAACTAGGCTGTAAACTAACTGAGGCCGCAGGGTGTGTGTTGTCTGTGTGTGTGTGTTGTGTATGTGTGTAATGTGTGTGTGTGTGTGTGTGTTATGTGTGTGTATGTCCATCCATCTTCCTTCCAGTGTTCTAGAGTGATGGCTGTATGCTATGAGGTGGTCTGCACAAGAGAATAAACCCTCCCCGTGTGTGTGTGTGTGTGTGTGTGCTGTATGCAA